>NC_063346.1:30256219-30266485 GCF_021869965.1 Rhincodon typus | reverse complement strand
GATAACAAGGTGTAGAGCTGGATGAACACAGCAGGCATTTTCTGAAGAAGGGTCTAGGCCCGAAACGTCAACCTTCCTGTTCCTCTGATGGTGCTTGGCCTGCTGTGTTCATCCAGCTCTACACCTTGTTGTCTCACCATCCTGACTTAGAACTGTACCAACATTGCTTCACTGTTCCTGCCTCAAAATCCTGGAATTCCCTTTCAAACAGTACCGTGGGTGTCTCTGTGTCCCAGTGACTCATTAGTTTAAGAAGGCAGCTCACTACCACCCTTTCTGGAGTACTTAGCGATAAGCAAAAGATGCTGACCTAGCCAGTGACTCCCACATCCCATGGGCAAATTTTAAAAGGGTAAACGAAGCCATGTCATGAGCAGTGAATGTAGTGTTCTAAATTGAAACAAGTACAAATAAATTTTCTGTTTCCCATAGGAGTGCTGAGGTCATTGGACAATGAGAAAGGAGGAGGTGAAAGGGTAGGAGTCTTAGGGGGTGACTGTGGAGTGGACTAGAGTGCTGTGGAGGAAATTGTTCCTGTAGAATGCTAAAATGGTGGAACATGTTTAAATGTGTTTGGTTGCACCATGCTGAAGGAGGTGGAACTGGGAGCAGAAGTAATACATTGAATCCTTCAGATCTGCTCTGCAGCTGAACGAGATTAAAATAAGACAGTGAGAAATAGGAACAGGAGTTGGCCATTCAGCCTTTCAGGCCTGCTGTGCCAGTTAATGGTCAATATGTCATTCGTATATCCATTTTCGTATATTTTCCGCATAACCCTTGATTCCCCTACTTATTAAGAATCTATTTTGATCTTAAAGTTACACAAGGACTTTGCCTCTGCAGCTCTCTATGGCAACAAGTTCCAAAGACACTCAACCCTCTAAGAGAAGAAATTTCTCCTTATATCAGTCTTAAATTGGTGCCCCTTTATTCTGAGACTATGTTACTGATATCTCTGGACTGCAACACTTCCTAATTTCCCACCACGTAAGGATTACCCTGTGCGTCTGTTCCTCCTCCTAAAGTGATTAACCATCCACATTATATTCCACTTGTCATCATCTTGCGCACTCACTTTACCTGTGCAAATCTCTGAAGCGTCTTTGCATCATCCTCTCAACAAATTCCCGCCTTGTTCTGTGAAGCCTACAAATTTGCTATATCATATTTGGTCCCCACATTCAAATCATTGATATAGACTGTGAATGTCTGGGGCCCAAATATTGATCCATGTGGTATCCCACTAATCACAACCTTCCAAGCTGAGAATGACCCGTTTATTCCTGCTCTGTGTTCCTTACAATCCTCAATCCACACTAGTATATTACCCCAATTTGATGTTCTCTAATTTTGTTTTTCTAACTTTGTGTATCTTATTAAAAACTTTCTGAAAATCTGAATAGACAGCATCTGCTAGTTCCTGCTTAACTACTCTCCTAGTACAATCCTCAAAAAACTCTTTTAAGGTTTATGAAACCGGATTCCTCTTTCATAAATACGTCTTGACTCTGCCCAAAGTGTTCAGTTATCACATTGTTTATAATAGATACTAGTGATTTCCTTACTACTTACATCAAGATTCCAGTCAGTAGCTCCCTATTTTCTCTCTTGCTCCCTTTTTTATATAGTGGACTTACATTTGTTACCTTTCAAACTGCAGACATTATTCCAGATCTATTGAGTTTTGAAAAATGATCGCCAACACATCCACTATCTCTACAGTCACCACTTTCAACACTGTTTAGGTTATCAGTTCCCAAAGTTCTGTCAATTTTCAGTCCTAATAATTTCTCCAGTGCAACATTTTTACTAATACTAATTTGTTTCAGTTCCTCATTCTCACTAGCCCCTTTGTTGACTTATTTCTAGATTTCTTAAACCTTCTGTGAAAACACACAGTAGTTATTTAGCTTCTTTGCCCTTTCTGTTTACCCATTATAAATTCTCCTGTCTCAGACAACTTTCCATTAATAGCACTGAAGCCTTGTGACATTACAGGCAGAGACAGGAGAACAATACCACTGTTCCTTTACTGTCTCTGGGTCAGAATGCTGCGGCTTCCTCCCAACTTACACTTTAACAGCACGGACTGCAGCGGTTCAAGAAGGCAGCCCATCAACATCTTTTCCTAGACAATGACTCCTACATTCTAAGAATGAATAAAAGAAAGTCTTTGCAAATCTTTTCCTTTTTACATATCTATATAAAGTTTTTATGTCTTACCAGTTTATATTCAGATATTATTCTCCCTTTCTTGATCAGTTTCACGTTCTTCCTTTGCTAGACTCTGAAATACATCCAGTTCTTGGATTTACTGCTTTCTTTCTAGCAACTTTATAAGCCTCCTCCTTTGTTCTAATGCAGTCTTTAACTTCCTTTGTTAGGAATCATGGTTGACTCACTTATTTCCTGTCGGGGATTTCTGCCTTAGACGCTTTATGTATTGAAATAGTGCATGATTTCAGATCACTAACTATTCTGCCAACTCTCCTTAAGCCTCTATCTCAAACTGCCCTCAATTCCAAAAAGAAAAATAAGGAATTCATGGACTTGATACTACTCTTTACCTCCTTCCCCCCCCTCCCCCCCCCCCAACACTCCATTTCCCCTTGTCCACAAAACTTCCTAAAGTCCACCATTGACTCCTCTGTATCTTTAAATTACTCATCACTTCAAATTACATTTTTCTGTAATCTCCCTTCTCAATTCTATAAACATTTTGGATTCCAAATCATGAACATTACAGTTCCAGTCTATTTCCTGCAAGGTTTCTGCCATACCACAGTATTAAAACAGCATTAAGAGAGGTCACTAGTAATATTGTATGATTGAGTTCTGAGGAAGGGTCACCGGACCCAAAATGTTAACTCTGTTTTTCCCTTCACAGATGCTGCTAGACCTGCTGAGCTTTTCCAAGAACTTTGTTTTTGTTCGTGATTTACAGCATCCACAGTTCTTTTGGTTTTTATGATTGACCATATTCACTATCCTTCCAACCTCATCCTTTGTTATGGTTAACCACATCCTTCCTCCTACACATCTCCTCCATTGCCTATGAGTAGGTCTGTTCTCATATGGATCTGTTCTTTTCAAATCAACTGTAGCTAGAGCAACTCAAGCAATAGACTATTACTGTCCTGTCACTCCTAGGAATCTAACTTTGACCAATCCTTCCTCATCTGCATGCTTTCTCTCAACATTATCCTATGTTCCAATGTATATTGATAGCCTGCTGCTCTACCTTTTTAACACCTCTCATATTCCCCTCCCTTGCCTTTTGAGTTGTCTGCCTGGTAGTTGGATTTCCAATCCTGAATAACCCAGAGCTATCACCAGAGCAAAACATCAAAAACAGTGTTCAGTTTATGCTACAAACTCTATACTCACCTTCATACTTGGTCACCATTTCATGGGAAATCAGACTGTTCTGTACATCCGCGTTGTTGATTCTAAGCTAAATTTTAATGGCAGGCATTATTACAGATGTGAATTCACACCTGTCCCTATTTGTCACACCTGTCTCTATTTGTAAACTTGCAGGTCACAAAGTAGTTTAGAATCATAGAATCCCTATGTTGTGGATGTGGCCATTTGGCTCATCGAGTCCACAGCAACCCTTCAAAGAGCATCTCTTCCAGACCCAGCCCCCACCCCCTGTAACCCTGCATTTCCCATGCACCAATTCGCTTAACCTCCTCATCCATGGACACTATGGGGCAATTTAACATGGCCAGTCCACCTAACCTGCACAGCTTTGGACTGTGGTAGGAAATCAGAGGAAACCCGTGCAGACATGGGGAGAATGTGCAAACTCCACACAGACAGATGCCTGAGGGGTGGAATCGAACGCAGGTCTGTGGCGCTGTGAGGCAGCGCTGCTAACCACTGAACTAACGTGCTCTTCCATTTTGAAATTGATTTTATAAAATGCCATAATATTCTAGTTCAATTCAAAATAATAAGTGAAATATTTAATATTTTTGAATTGAATACACCACTGCCAAAAGAAGAAGAAACAAGAGGATTAGGTGATTAAAAAGTCCCATTATTGTAAAGGATTCTCTTCCTTGACCTCTCCTTTTGCCTTAAGCATGTTGATCCTTAAGTTAAACCACCACCAGTCATGTCTCTGCGATGAGAGGGCAGCCCTGTGGTCTAGTAAGACTATGGCGACTTTGTCTTTAATCCCATTCATGAGCATTTTAGCTTTTTTTTATTACTATTAGAAATGGCTGTTCATGTAGACATTGCTAACAAGTAAGCTTCCCACAGACTCCATTACTATTTTAGCTGCAGTAGTTCAACAATCTATGTTTGAAACTTTGGGTATTAAAAATATTAAGTTCATTTTCACCTTGGAGTAGCAAATTATAAAGAAACTTCAGTTTCACTCAATAGTTTTAATTGGAGAATTTTGAGAACCAGACATTGCTTATGTCATACTGAGCAGAACTGCGCATTTTTTGACTTTGCATCTTATTTTCTCTAGGTTCAGAAAGTATCTTAAGTATTCTGAGTAATCTGAAGTTGTACTTAAAATGGCCACCTGCCATTTCTTTAACCTTGACTGTATGTCAATATAAGATTTACATTATTGGCAACTATAAGTAAATGCTACGTATCTAAAAGAGGAGACAATATGCATTTCAGATTACAGAATGAACAGTATTCTCGGTTGACCGATTTATATTCAGTCAGCTGTGACACTAAAGAATGGTGAATATATTTTTAAGTACATATTGGCAGTAATGGAATGAGACGAATTCATTGATATTGGATATACTGTGTGTAAAAGTTAAATGTGAAATTCGTTTCTGTAAAGTGTGCTTTACAAAATGAATTGTGTTCGGATGTGGGGCCTTGGGATCAGTTGGGTATTCTGCATGCAAATTTTTAACCCAGGCCGCTAGTGTGCCTCAGCACTGTTAATGCCCAAAGAATTTGAATTCCACATCTAAATCCATTTTAATCATGTTAATTAGTTGTTTGGGAATAATTCATATTTTTGTTTTCCTCTATGATTAGTCCAGTACATTATAGTTCTAGCAAATTACCAAAGCCTAGAACTATCAATTATTAATACTTATGATCAAGTTACTATTCTAAATAGTTAAAGTATTGGAATTATTGAAATTTTAACAGCACAGAGAGAGATATTTTCTCTATTCCTCAAATCCTCTATAGCTTTTAGCTACATGCTGCCTTCCACATCTCTAAACCACTGTCTAACTCATGCCTTTAGGTACCAGTGGGCAATAAAATTTTAATTTAGGGTTGGTAAGTTTCCTTTGTGAATTTCCATTGATCTTTTGATATTTTTTGTTACAATATCCCACCAGAAGCTGTGCAAATCATTTTTGTTTATTTAAAAAGTGTGGAATCATGGACCACAGTAGGAGACCATTCAGTACCTGTGCCAACTCTTTGAAAGAGTTACCCAATTTATCCCACTTCCCCAGAGAATGATAGAGTTATCCCTTCCCAGAATATATTCAATTTCCTTTGAAAATTGCTACAGAATTGGCTTCTCCCATTCTTTCAGGCCATGCATTTGAGGTCATAACTCACTGCACTAAAACAACTTCCACTTGTCTACTCCTACTGATGATTATCTTAAATTCTATGTCCCCTAGTAACTGATTCGACTGCCAAAGGAAACCGTGTTTTCTTATTTACTCTTTTTAAACCATTTGTAATGTTGCACGTCACATAAAACTCTCTTTAACCATCTATGTCCTTAAAAGCAAAATCCCATTCTCTCCACACAACTGTAGCCATGACACCACTCAAGATATCTTTGTCGCACCCTGTCTATCGTCTTGGCATCACACTTCAGAAGGATGTTTAGAATTGGACACAGCTCCCGATAAGGTGTAACCAAAGATTTATAAAGTTTACAAGCTTCCTTGCTTTTATACTCTTTCTATAAAAACACACAAGCAAGGGTAAGCCAGATAAGTATGAGTGAGAAGTGAATAGGATCTGCTAGTGAGGTGAGGTGAATTACATTGGCGCATGTGGATCTCAAGCACCTGTATAAACATGTGCTGGATAGTGCTTATAGGTTTTGATCTACGTAACCTATAAATCTAAGGATCATATATGCTATTTTTAACATTCAATTCGTCTTGTCATGTTCAAAGATTGCTCCCATTTTTGTACACCCTTTTAAATTGTGGCAATGAATTCATATTGCCCCTTTTCATTTCTTCCCATTTACATTACTTCACATTTCTCTGCATTGAATTTCATCTTCTGTTTGTCTCCCATATCATAAGTCAATGCACGCCCTTTGGAGGCTTGCTATTGGCTTTGTTTTCGTGTTTTCTGTTATTTATAAACATTGAAATATTGCCACCTGTATTGAAATCTGAATTTTGAATAATATTCTTTCATGAGATGTACATGTTACTAGTAAGGCCAGCTTTTGTTGCTTATTCATTAATGCCTTTGAGAAGGTATTGGATAGCAACGTTGTCGAACCATTGCAGTCTCTATGGTGTTAATACACAAAAAGGAAAGAAAATGAGCTTGAAGTTTTTGAACCAGCATCAGTGAAGGACTGGCAAAATTATTCCAAAGCAAGATGATGTTTAACTTTGTAGGGAACTTGTCGTGTTCGGCAGCCCTTGTCCTAGATTGTGGAGGTTATTTGTCTTCTTTATCAATCTCATGGGCTTTAATTTTACAAATCAGACTATTGTGTGACAATTTATCATTTTGAAAGTTTGTATTTACAATATTATTGTACTGCTTTCATTAATATTCTTTTATTTTACCAAAGATCTTATATTCACATTTATTTAAATGATTCCATACCATTATTTTAATCTGGGTTTTAGCCCAGTGTGATGAAAGTTAATAATAAACGATTACCATTTAGGAACTTGGATTCTAAAGTAGAGGTAAATTGGCTTTTTGTTTTCAGTGCTGTAGAAGTCTGACTTTTTTTAAGGAAAGATAAGAAAGTAATTTGGAACAGTCAGTCACAGGCAACCTTTCCAATAAAATCTGTGGCTTAATCTCAATGACTCAACAAGCTACCTGGTGAGAGATTTGCTGGCTATGTTAACATTAACTTCTATGACCTACAAAAGGGGAGGCCAGGGATGAGAAGTAGGTGGCAGTTCAGATGAAAAGATGCATGCCAACATGTGCTGTTTAGCAATTTAAGAGTAGTCAAGCCTTGAACTTATTTCTGTGTTCAGTCGAAAGAATCAAGAGTCAGACTGTCTGTATGCTGGGGAGGAAAATTAAGGGAGTCAGTCATCTTTGGTGAATATGCAGAAAGTCGCTGAAAGAAGATGCTTGTCAACGCTTCAGTTTAGTTATAAATTTTAAAGGAAGATTGAAGTGCTGAGAAGGAAAAGGTTAAATCTTTATTTCTGGTATTTATGATATCAGCTTTCCAAATTGTATGCTTTCGTTTCTTTTGTGTAATTAACTTAATATTCTTTTTCTGAAAATGTGTTGAGGGAATCGTGATTGTGTTCTGTGGCTGACCACCATGGTATCCAAATTGCAAAATAAATCTTGTGATCTAACAAGTCAGGTATTACTCTGGAATCCCACTTCTCCAATAGCTTCTCAAATTGTTTCTTTAAAAATTGCAGACCTGCCTTAAATTCAATGCATTTCTTTCCATGAAGGGTCATCTTTTCACTCTGAGGCTGTGCCCTCAGTTCCTAGCTTCTCCTACCAATGGAAACATCTCCTCCATATCCACTCTATGCAGGTCTCTCTGTATTCTGTAAATTTCACTGAAATTCCTCCTTTATCCTTCTGAACTCCATAGAGTATACACCCAGAGTCCTCAACTGCTCCTCATATGACAAGCCCTTCATCTCTGGGATCATTCTTGTGAACCTCCACTGGACTTCCACCAAGGCTGACACATCCTCCCTTAGATATGGGCTCCAAAATTGCTCACAATATTCTAAAAGCAGTCTGATCAGCACCTTATACAGTCTCGGCAGTACGTCTCTGCTGTTGTATTCTAGTCTTCCCGAAATAAATGCTAAGATTGCATTTTCCTTCCTAGCTGCCAACTGAACCTGCATGTTAACCCTAAGAGAATCCTGAACTAGGACTCCTAAGTCTCTTGGTGCTTCAGATTTCTGAAGCCTTTCCCCACTTAAAAAATAGTTTACGCCTCTTCCTTCCAAAGTGCATAACCTCTCATTTCCCACATTGTATTCTGCCACTTTTTTGCCCATTCTATGCCCAATCTTCTAGCCTGTCCAAGTCCGTCTACACCAGCTTCCCAGCTTCCTTAATAATACCTGCCCATTGGCCTACCTTTGTTTCATCTGCAGACTGAGCAACATCATTCTCTGTGTTCTCCCTTCAAGCAAATTGTTAATGTGTAATAGTGTGGTCCCAACACTGACACCTGCAGGACTCCACTAGTCACCAGCTGCCATCCTGAAAAAGACCCCATTATCCCCACTCTCTGCCTTCTGCCAGTCAGTCAATCCTCTATCCAAGTCAGCATCTTGCCTTTGACATCTTGAGCTTCTGTATTATTTGGCAGTCTTCCATGCAGCACCTTGACAAAGACTTTCTGAAAATCTAAGTAGATCACGTCCACTGGCTTTCCTTTTTCTAACTTGCCTGTTACTTCCTTAAACAATCATAACAGATTTGTTGGGCATGATCTCCCCTTGATGAAGCTGTGCTGACTCAACCCTATTTTACCAGACCCTTTCCTGTCTTCTGCCCCTCTCCCTTAAGCGGGGCTTTTGCATTAGTCATTTTCCATTTGGACCCTCCTGACTCCAATGATTCCTGAAAGATCTACAATCTCCTCAGCTATCTCCTCAGAACCCTGGGGTGTTGTCCATCTGATCCACATGATTTGTCCACCTTCAGACCTTTCAGCTTCTCCAGCATCTTCTCCTTAATGATGACCACTACACTCACCTCTGCCCCCAACTGTCATGAAGTTCTGGTATGCTACTCATGTCTTCCCCTGTGAAGACTGATAGAAAGTACCTATTCAGTTCCTCTGCTATTTCTTTGTTCCCCATTACCACTTCTCCAGTATAATTTTCCAACGGTCCAATGTCCACTTTTGCCTTTTACCTTTTATACATCTATAAAACTCTTGCAATCTTCTTTTATATTACTAGCTAGCTTACCCTCTTATTTCACCTTCTTCTTCTTTTTGCTTGTTTAGTTGTCCACTGCTGGTTTTTAAAGGCTTCCCTGCCCTTGGCTTCACACTAGTCTGCACCATTTTGCATGATCTCTCTTTTTCTTTTATGCTATTTGAAAAAACCCAGGAAAGATTTCAATATCTTGACCATTATTTCTCTCTTAAACAATGCCTAAAAAGTTTATTGAGTTTCTTTTAATCTAGCTGTGCACAATTAACCTGCTGTGTTTCTTACTTTACAACAATATCTGCACTTCAGAAATACTTCATTAGCTGTAAAGCACTTTGTGGAATGCAGTAAATAAATGCAAGTCTTTCCTGTCTTACTAACAAAGAAAATGCAAGAATGCAATGACAGCATCCTCCTGTGATCAGAGTGAGATCTCTCCAAAGGCAGATCACGTAAACATTCAGAGATAGTAGGAACTGCAGATGCTGGAGAATCTGAGATAACAAGGTGTAGAGCTGGATGAACACAGCAGGCCAAGTGGCATCAGAGGAGCAGGAAAGCTGACGTTTCGGGCCAGACCCTTCTTCAGAAATGGGGGAGGGGAAGGGGATTCTGAAATAAATAGGGAGAGAGGGGGAGGCGGATAGAAGATGGATAAAGGAGAAGATAGGTGGAGAGGAGACAGACAGGTCAAAGAGGCGGGGGTGGAGCCAGTAAAGGTGAGCGTAGGTGGGGAGATAGGGAGGGGATAGGTCAGTCCAGGGAGGACGGACAGGTCAAGGGAGCGCGGGATGAGGAGAGTGGGTGGGAGGAGGGGATAGGTGGGAAGAAGGACAGGTTAGGGAGGCAGGGACAAGCTGGGCTGGTTTTGGGATGCGGTTGCGGGAGGGGAGATTTGTGAAGTCAGACAGGTCAAAGAGGAGGGGGTGGAGCCAGTAAACGTGAGTGTTGGTAGAGAGTTAGGGAGGGGATAGGTCAGTCCAGGGAGGACAGAAAGGACAAGCGGGCGGGATGAGACAAGTAGGTAGGAGATGGGGGTGGGGCTTGAGATGGGAGGAGGGGATAGGTGGGAAGGAGGACAGGCTGGGCTGGTTTTGGGATGCGGTTGGGGGAGGGGAGATTTTGAAGCTTGTGAAGTCCACATTGATACCATTGG
>NC_063346.1:30167280-30255719 GCF_021869965.1 Rhincodon typus | reverse complement strand
ATCTAGCCAACTGAGCTTTTATTTGATGGCTTTCTCTTTCTAGACATACTATTGTCTTGAACTCTCTTCAATAGCTCACAGTTATTGCTTGGTTCTGACATGATTGTGCTTGCAGTAAGCCTGTTAGATTGATTAACTTGTAACAGTTATTAATATTAATTTTCTAAAATGAAATGCGCATACAGTCAAATGCAGTATGGTTTGTAGATCAGAGGCAATGAATGGGTCTATTGATGGGTGAAGGTTTAGAAAACTTGATATTTTTATGAGGAAATTGTACTAAAAAGTAATTGCTAAAAACTATTCAGGTTTCCCAATACATCTCAATTGTAAAATTTCATGTTAAAAAAAATTATTAGAGCTAATGAAAGTTACACCTACTGATTGATTGCTTAGCAATTCCAAGATAGAATCAGGCCACCCAACCAACAAGCCCACTGGTGTTTTCATGCGCAGCGTTTCAAATTCCTTGTGTCTGCCCTGTTCCAGTGTTCCTTTCTGTTATCTTTTCATTCAGTCATATTTCTTATCCACAACAGTTGACTTTCTTTCTGCTTTAGTTATCAATTCTAGATGTGTATTTCACAGCCTCTACAATAATTTATGTAAAGAAAAGCTTGTTACTGTTCTTTGGTCTGAATCTCCTGCTAAAGCTTACCTTATGTTTCCCACATTCTAGATATCTCAATTATTGAAAACAATATGATTCTGTTTACATTGTACCAGTTAAAGGACATTTGTTGGTAATTCTCTTTGAGCTCTTCCATTCTCATTACAAAACTCCACTTTTTCAGAACTTTACATTCATATTTCCTTGCACTGAACATTGTTCTAGTGAGCCTTGTGTTGTACCAATTCCAGTGTCTCAACACCCTTCTTATAGCCTGGAGCTCAAAACAGGACGTGGCAGTCCTACTGTGGCCCTACTAAAACTTTAAGTATGTTCCCCATTACATTATGACATTTATTAATACCATTTGCCAGAAAACCCAGAATTATTTTTTGTCATGTGTGACTTTTAATATCTTGTAATTAATCATTTTCATTTCATCATTTTCATTGAAGTATTAATTCTTTTCAGCAAACATTGCTGTCATATTTGTTAACGTGAAATTCACCTGTCGCTTTTTTGCCCCTTACTGGCAGTTGATCAGCATCCTCGTCCACTCAGTCTCAAAATTGTATACAGTATCTCCTATCTTAGTGTCCTCTGAAAATTTTGAATTTAATTTTCTCTGAAATCTGATTTGTCAGCTACAATCATAATGCATGTTATTTGAATCATAGAGTCATAAACCACAGAAACAGACCCTTTGGTCCAACTCATTCCAGCCAAACAAATGTCCCAAATTAAATTAGTTCCACTTGCCTGTGTTTGGCCTCTTTCCCTCTAAACCTTTCTTATTCATGTACCTAGCCAAATGTGTTTTAAATGTTGTAACTGTACCTGCATCTACCACTTTTTCTGGCAGTTCATTCCACAAACAAACCCTCTCTGAAAAAGTTGCCCTACAGGTCCATTTTAAATCTTTCACCTCTCCCCTTAAAAGTATGCTGTCCGGTTTTGAACTCCCCCACCCAAGGGAAAAGACCTTTTTGACTAGAGCCTTCTGTTCAAATGTTTAATACTTTGACATCTATCATTGAGCTCAGTCATCAGTGGAATGTACAGTTAAAGGTATAGCAGTTAATCTCCAGAGCATATCTTTTGCAAATCTGTTTCCTGCTTAATGTACTTTTAGTAAGAAAGATAGCTGTAATATAGAAATAATTTTTCCATTTAGTTTGTTTTATGAAAAGTATAGCTATTTCTAATTATAGCTTTTTCTAATCTGTTTATGTGATGATCTTATTGTCTGATTCCACTCCCACTCCATTCTCTCCTTGGAGGTGTGGACCTGGATTTTCGCCATGTCCAGGATGTCTCGGAAGCACTTTGAAAATGGGACTGCATCCCAATTCCAAAATTCACAACCCCATTCCTGAAGAATCTGTCTTTTTGAAAGTGCCTTTTAAAATTGCAGGCTGGTTCTGGTAGAAAGCCTGTGACCAGTACTCCCGAGTTAGCCAGTTCCATTGCAGCCAGAGACGAGCATTTTTCATGTTATCAGGCAAGCTTTTCATATAGTCATGGATCACAGCAGCTCAGAATTGTCATGAACATTGCACAAAGAAGCCTTTTAAAAATTAAGTTCAAAATATCTTCACCCTAACTGCAATGGCCCTTGATGCCCATGTGCCAGGCAAGACCACTCTACTCACCACTTGACCCATATGTCCCATCCATGCCACCTAATGCCAGGCTATATCATTTCTGTACCTGTTCACCCTCTATGTACTGGATAATAGTAATGAACACAATTATATACAATACCTCCTATTTTAGTGTCAATACATTTTTTTAAAAAAGCCTTTTTTAAAGAAGTCATTCATAGCTTTGCACTAGGCTTAAAAAGCTTTCACGTAGCTAACCAATAAAAGTGCCAATCACTCAGGGTCAGTAGCTAAAACTGTAAGCAATTGAAATCCCCTAATCGTATGTAAATAAATGTTATGAAATTGACAGCCAAAGCAGTTAATCAAGTAGGAGCTCAGGTATTTCAACAGAGTAATGGATGTTTGCTTAGGGAGCATAAGTTGAAGGAACTCCTGGGGACCGTGACCACGATATAATATAATTCACGCTGCAGTTTGAGAGGGAGAAGCTGGAATCAGATGTAATAATATTACAATTGATTAAAGGTAACTACAGAGACTTGAGGGAGAAGCTAGCCAGAGTTGATTGGAAAAGGAGGCTGGCAGGGAAGATCATGGAGTAGCAATGGCTCAAGTTTCTGGGGGTAATTTGCAAGGCACCGCAGAAATTCATCCTAAGGAGGAAGAAATATGCGGAGAAGGAGGGAAGCCAGGAACAGCATAAAAGCAAAAGAGAAAACATACAATATGGTGAAGATTAGTGGGAAGCCATTAAAAGGAAATAGAGCATTGCCAAAAAAGCAACTGGAGGGGGGGAGAAGATGAAATATGAGGCTACGCTCGCTAGTAATATAAAAAGTTTGCAAGAGTCCTTTTTAGACGTCTAAAATGTAAGAGAGAGGCAAGAGTGGACGTTGGACCACCGGAAGATGAGGCTGGAGAAATAGTAATGGGACACAGAAAATGGCAGAGGAACTGGATACTTTGCATCAATTTTCATGCTGCAGGACACCGGCTACCAGAATTTCGAGAGTTGGGGGCAGAATTAAGCATAGTGGCCATCACATTGAAGAAGTTGCTGGGGAAGCTGAAAGGTCTGAAGGTGGATAAATCTGCCAGACCAGATGGACTACACCCCAGAGTTCTTAAGGAGATAGCTGAGGAGATTGCAGAGGCACTGGTGATGATTTTTCAGTAATCACTGGAGTTGGGGGGATCCCAAAGGCGTTGGAAATTGGCTAATGTAACATTCCTGTTTAAGAAGGGACAGAGGCAAAAGGTAGGAAACAATAGACCCCAGTCATTGGTAAGATTTTAGAATCCATTTTTAAGGATGCAATTACGGAGTATATGGTAAAGTAGGGCTGAATCAGCATGGTTTCATAAAGGGAAGGTCATGCCTGACAAATCAGTTAGAATTCTTTGCAGAGCTAACAAGCAAGTTAGACAAAAGGAAAACCAGTGGGCATGATCTATTTCGGTTTCCAGAACGCCTTTGACAAGGTGCCATGCAGGGGATTGATTTTAAAAAAAAAATAGGAGTTCATGGTTTTAAAGGCAAGGTGCTGGCCTGGATAGAAAATTGGCTGACTGGCAGAAAGGAGAGAGTGGGGATAAAGACGTCATTTTCAGGTGGGCAGCCAGTGACAAGTTGTGTACCACAAGGGTCAGTTTTGGGACCACAACTAATCGTGTTAGACATTAACAATCTGACAAAGAAACTGACTTTGTTGTTGCTAAGTTTGCAGATGACTCAAAGGTAGATGGAGGGACAGGTAGTGTTGAGAAAGTGGGGAGGCTGTAGAAGGACTTGGGCAGGCTATGAGAATGAGCAAAGAAGTGGCTGACTGGGAAAGTGTGAGATTATGCACTTTGATAGGAAGAATAGAGGTGTAGACCATTTTCTAAATGGGGAAATGCTTTGGAAATCTGAAGCACAAAGGACTTAGGAGTCCTAGTTTGGGTTTCTCTTAAGGTTAACATGTAGGTTCAGTTGGCAATTGGGAAGGCAAATGCAATGTTAGCATTCATTTCAAGAAGGCTACAGTTCAAGAGCTGAGATGTATTGCTGAGGCTGTAAAAGGCTCTCGTTAGACCATATTTGGAATATCGAGTGGTTTTGAACCCCCGTATCTAAGGGAGGATGTATTGATCCTGGAGGGAGTCGAGAGGAGGTTTACAAGAATGATCCTCGGGATGAAGGGCTCATCGTGAGGAGAGGCTGAGGATTCTAGGTCTGTACGCGATGGAGTTTAGAAGGATGAGGGGATCTCATTAAGACTCTCAGAATACCGAGAGGCCTATGTAGAGAAGATGTTTCCAATGGGAGGAAAGACAGGGACCTGAGGTCACAACCTTAGAGTAAAGGGATGACCCGTAAGAATTGAGACCAAAGATGTGTGTGTTAGATGGATTGCCCATGCTAAATTGCTCATAGTGTTCACGGGTATAGGTGGGTTAGCCATGGGAAGAGCAGGATGGCAGGGATGGGGTGGGGGATGGGTCTGGGTGGAATGCTCTTTGGAGGGTTGGTGTGGACTTGTTGGGCCGAATGGCCTGTTTCCACACTGTAGGGATTCTATGAATTTCTTCAGCCAGAGAGTTGTTAACCTGTGGAACTCAATTCTACAGAAGGCTATGGAGGCCAAGTCATTGAGTGTATTTAAGACAGAGATAGATTTGTAATTAGTCAGGGAATCAAGGAGAGAAGGGAGGAGAATGGATTGGATGATTGAATGGTGGTACAGACTCTGTGGGCCAAATGGCCTAATTCTGTTCATCTCTGTTGTGGTCTGGGTTCTCAGCCAGAAAATCCTGTCTTTCTTGGCATTTTCACTTATGGCAGGTGGGCCAAGCTGGGAATTTTCCCAACTCCTGCACACCTCAAATGAAAATCAGGCTGTGGCCTATATTTGAATAAAGGTTAAGTCATCATTTTTGATTTAAATTAGAGACATAAATCATTGCACATGTTGTAATGGAACAGTGGTTCTCACTTGATACAATATAAAAGTTTGGAAAATTTACTCTATTGGTGTATTCAAAATTATTACTGTAATAAACTTCTTATTTTCCAGCACCTGTGCACAGATGTGTGTTTTTTAAAAAAGTAGGCTACAGGGAACAACATCCCTATGGATCAAGGGTATGAGTTCTCAGATTCCTTTGATTTCTAGCCAAGGTCAAATTGCTGGCAGTTGCAGCATGATGGAAGATCTTCAGACCAAATTTCAAATTCAGGAGGGAAACAGTTCGGAACCCTGATATTTCAAACTTAGTTGGGCTTCACAAATAAACATTCTAATACCCGGGTCCCTGGCACTGTGAGGCTGAAGTGCTAATCGCAGAGCCACCGTGCTGCCCCACAATCCCAATTCAGCTATTTAGATTACAATATCTACCAAGACTAACTCAATTGTTGCATCCCGTTTGAAATAAATTTTTCAGTTTTATTTAATATATTCAACTAATTTGTAATTAAGAGTTCGTTTTTAAGCAGAGATAACTCCCCACCTACACTCACCTTTACTGGCTCCATCCCCGCCTCTTCGACCTATTTGTTTCCTCTCTACCTATCCTCTCCTCTATCCATCTTCTATCTGCCTCCCCCTCTCTCCCTATTTATTTCAGAACCCCCTTCCCCTCCCCCATTTCTGATGAAGGGTCTAGGCCCGAAACGTCAGCCTTTCTGCTCCTATGATGCTGCTTAGCCTGCTGTGTTCATCCAGCTCTGCACCTTGTTATCTTCGTTTTTAAGCAAATTCTTTTAGGTGGAATTCATACTACTTGCATCTTATTCTATTGCACTTGTTGTAACTGAGCTTCGGATTAGCTCCATATTCTTCAGTTGTGCACTCATCATGTTATGAAAGCATTTAGTTTGGAGACTGCCAACAGAACTTGGAATATAAAAAGCAACTAACTGAGACTGCTCAGTTTGCCAGTTACTGGCAGTCTACCTAGAATAAGTAAGTGTCTTTTCCACCAAAAGAAATTGCCCCCTGCTTCGAAAAGAAAATACTCCTTTGGGACTGTGTAATTGATAAGTTGTTTGATTCCCAAGAGGATCATTATGAAATGTGAACTTAGGGTACATAGTTGGATCAGCTTCTGATTAATCACACAAATTCTCATTTATATATTTATTTTCTTTTTTTTATTTCCACTCTAATCCATTGACCAGAAAAGAAGGAATATGGTATCCCTGTAGTAATTGGTCCAATTTGCAGGGAACCCCTTTGGATGTTTACTATTGGAAGCAATGTCAAGTAATGTGGAAGCTCAGTAAGGTTTAAAATGTAAGATGCCTACAGACAAAAAGAATAGTGTTCAAAGAAGTTGTTTCCCGCTTGATAGGAAAGGTTATGCATGTTATGATTCCAGCTGATGGTACTACTGATAAAGTTAGATCCTAATCTGAAACCTGGCTTGATAGATCATATGTTTGTTTTTTGTTCAGTCAGCTAATGTGGTAATTATCACTAAGACATATTTATTCGAGGCTATAGAATTTATTTAACAATAGAACAAACGTTTGATACATAAAAAATTTTAAAAGCGTTCTAAATATAACTTTCACTATGTTTTAAGACGATTATAACACCAAGTCTTAACCTATTTTCAAGTACTATGCATTACAAAGACTCCTATCCCAGAGAAATTACACTCCTTAAATTTCTGCTTAATTGGTTTCTTACAAGTACTTTGCTGTGACATAAATTTAGAATGGCCTTATCAAATTATCAGCATGCACTTTTTCACATATATGCGAGCATAAACTTCCTCACTTCTAATAACCTACAGATTTCTAACCAAACTTTCCAGGTTTGGAGGTTTCACAAACTTCTGCTGAGGTGTTTTATTTCCTATACTGTCCTAAGCTCCTAGGAGAGAAGCTAAACTTGCTTTTAAACACAATCCTGGTGTCTTTTGAATTGAATCAAATTAAAACTGGTTCATTCCTAGACTCTTCTGATCTAAAAACAAAGCTAATAACCACACATGTTTACCCTACCTGTCCTAAACCTGACAATATAATCCATTAACAGGAAATATGTCTGGAATCACCTCTATTATGACAAAATGCTGGATTTAGTCATTGTTCTGTCAGAGCACTCTGACTTTTCTTATAAAAAGAAGCCATTTCACAGAAGTAACCCAGCTCTTGCCACATTTATTTTTAAAATCCTAACTTCAAAAATATAAATTAGATGCCATTCATTCACAAGAAGCATTGTAACTACAAATAGATTGAACCAGCCATAGAAGAGTGAATATTTTTCAAACAGAATGTGATAAAAGTTTAATCCACAGCTGAAGTTAACGTAAAATACCTCAGATGCTGGAAACCAGCAACAAACACTGAGAATGCCATAGAAACTCAGCAGATCTGCCAGCATCTATAGAAAGAGAAATAGAATTAATGTTTGAGTTCGGTATGACTTGAGTTGTATTGGACTCAAAATGTTAATTCTGTTTCTCTGTCCACACATGCTGCCAGATACACTTGTAGTGTTTTGGCTTCATCCTATCATTTTAGTTTTGAATTTGAAACTGTCTGTGTTAAAATACGGAAGACTGTTGACAGACAGACTAGGTTGAGCTGTCTTACTGAGACTAATATACAGCACTTCATAATTAATGTGCAATTAACGTGCATTTGAAAGGCCAATTGAATTGAAGAGCATTTATATAGCAATTTGCTTTTTTGGAAGAAAGATAATGTAGCAGTTCTGCAACTGGACAGACAATCTTTCCAATTTATTGCAAAAGCACTAGCTTTATCCTTTGGATATAGTTGAACTGTAGCTCAGACACGGGCAATAAAAGAACTACTATGTCAGTAGCTGTCAGAAAGAAGAATTTGTCCTGTCAGAGCTGTTGCAGCTGCTGGTATATATTTTAGTAGAGTAAAACTGAGCAAATTTATAATTTGGCACTCCAGACTGTCTGACACGTATGATTTAATGAGTATAGAGTTCTGGAACAGTTCTCAATCACTAGTTGTAAAGCAAACTATTGTGTGTTCAGTATATAATGAAGTGCATCAAAGCAAACCATAAATCTTGTCTGAAAAAGTTCTGTGATGGATTTATTACTGTACCCAGTTACAAAAAAAATAGAATTTTTTTTACTTTTGCGCAATTCAATTGTTTGATCTCAACTTGCAGTCAAAAAGCATGTTAAGACCATGATGGAAGGAATGCAATGAAAATGGAAAGGAATATGGACTAAATTACATCTGATTTTTGATTAGAAGAAAGAATTACCAATTAGTCTATGTATTCCCAAAACAAAAATTAGAAATAGGAATAAAATTCATATAACCAATAGATTGTGATTCAGTTACTCATGCTATTAATTATAATACCCAGCCAAGTTTTGTGTCCTTTGCCTTTGTTATTTTTCCTCAGTATTCATCACCTTATAGCAGGAATTTATTTCATAAATATATTCTTAAAAGTAATTGAAACAGTTGGTCATTGTCAAGGTTAATGTAAACTATATAAATATCTCTATTGTTTCAAAACTTATGAAAAACTATTACTAAAGATGACCATAGACTACTTCAGCAATATACTGGGATTTATATGATTTACAGGATACTGATGTGATATGCAGTTCTTAAAACATGAGATTAGGTTGGTAAATTAATCTTGTTAGTGTAAAAATGGTTAAGGATGTAACATTCAGTTGTTACACATTCAGAGAATCTGAGAAGCAGAAGGCTATGTAGTGTTAGAAAGCAAGAAGCAAGATTGTACAAGGCTGTTGAAGATATGAGTTTGAAGAACTCTTATTCAGCAGTAATTGTATAATGATTTGGCAGCCTGTTTAAAGGTCTCAGGGACAGGTAGTTAGCGGGAAGCTGTCGGAGGGCGGAGCAGCAGAGCAGAGGCAAATATAAATTTCCCGGAGCTCCGGGCACAATAGCTGCAAAAAAACTGGAGTGACGTCACTGGGCGACTGATTGGCTGGTAGTAAATCTGCACTAAATTTGAAAAAGAACATAGCAAAGAAGATCAATAAATTTTAATTAACTCATTATAAAAAAAATATAAATTAGTAAAGTAATTAACTAAATAGAGATGTCTGGACAGGTCATGTGCTGTAGCAGTATGATTTAGGAACTGGTTGATCCTATTGCAAACGGCGGTGACCACATCTGCAGCAAGTGTTGGTTGTTCGAGGAACTTCAGACCGAAGTTGATGAGCTGGAATCTGAGCTTCAAACACTGCGGCACATCCGGGTGGGGAGAAGTACCTGGATGCTATATTTCAGAAGGAGTCACACCTAATAGATTAAGTACTTCAAATCTGGTCAGTGGCCAGGGACAGCAGGGTGTGACTGCAAGTGAGGCAGGTAGAGGTATCCTTCAGTCAGGAACAAAGGAGCCTCAGCTCTTGACCTTGTCCAACAGGTAAGAGGTACTTGCTCCCTGTGTGGATGAGGAATAGGGCTGCAGGGAGGATGAGCCAACTGACCGCTGCACTGTGGCATGGGAGGCCATTCAAGAGGGGAGAGCAAAAAGACAAGTGGTAATAGTAGGGGATTCTATAATTAGGGAAATAGATAGTATCCTTCGTAAGCAGAATTGAGAGTCCCACATGGTGTGTTGCCTGCCCGGTGCCAGGGTAAGGGATATAATCTCTGACTGGCTTGAAGGGATATTGAAGAGAGAGAGGGAGGATTCAGTTGTTGTGGTCCACGTCAGAATAAATAACATAGGCAAGACTAGGAAAGAGGACCTGTTCAGGGATTATCAGGAGCTAAGAACCAAATTAAAGAACAGGTCCTCAAGGGTTATCTCAGATTACTGCCCGAACCACGTGCAAATTGGCATAGGGACACAAGAATAAGGGAAGTAAACATGTGACTAAAAGAGTGGTGCGGGGAAGAGGGGTTCCTTTTCATGGGGCACTGGCATCAGTATTGGAACAGGAGGGATCTGTACCACTGGGACGGTCTCCACCTGAACCGAGCTGAGACTAATGTTCTAGCAAAAAAGGATAAATAGGGTGGTCAGCAGGACTTTAAACTAGAAACTGGGGGGGAAGGGAAGGGTAAAACTTACCCCAGTAGGATACAAAGCAGCAGGTTAACATCTGTAGGGGTGGATTCAACTGCGTGGTAAAATATGGAAGAACTGACAGGAAAGGAGAACTCAGGAGAGGTTATTAAAGTCTCCAGTGTGGACACAAATAAAACAGTGTGTTTGGAAAGGGTTAGGAATCAAACTTCAAGTACACTCTACAAATCAATGACAGTGAGAAAAAGGACGGTTAATACAGGACTGAAGGTGTTCTATCTGAATGCATGCAGTGTAAGGAATAAGGTAAATGAGCTTGTGGTGCATGTCGAAGTTGGCAGATATGAAGTGGTGGGCATCATGGAGATGGGGATCAAGACTGGCAGCTGACTATCTAAGGATATACATCCTATCAAAAAGATAGGCAGGTGGGCAGAGGGGGTGGAGTTGCCTTATTAGTAAGAAATGAAATTAAATCAGTAGTAAGAAACGAAGCAGGGTCAGACAGTGTAGAATCTGTGTGGGTAGAATTGAGAAAACGCAAAAGTTTAAAAAAAACCACAGGTGGAGTTATGTACAGGTCTCCAAACAGTAGTCAAGGGCTGGGGCACACGATACACCAGGAGACAGAAAAGGTGTGTAAGAGAGGCAACGTTACAGTGATCATGGGGAATTTCAATATGAAAGTGGACTGGGGAAATCAGTTTGGTAGTGGATTGCAAGAAAAGGAATTTGTGGTACATCTACGAGATGGCTTTTGGAGCAGCTTGTGGTGCAGCCCATTAGGGAACAGGCAATACTGGATTTAGTGTTGTGCAATGAGGCAGACTTGATAAGGGAGCTTAAGGTGAAGGAACCGTTAGGAGCCAGTGATCATAAACTGATTGAATTTACTCAGAAGCTTGAGAGGGAGAAGGTAGAATCAGAGGTAACGGTATTACAGCTGAATAAAGGCAACTGCAGAGGCATGAGGGAGGAGCTGGGCAAAATTGACTGGGAGAGGAGTCTAGCAGGAAAGACAGTGGAACAACAATGGCAGGAGTTTCTGTGAGTAATTCAGGAGACACTGCAAAAATGCATCCCTAGGGAAAAGAAGCATTCTAAAGGAAGGACAAGACAACCATGGCTGACAAGGGAAGTCAGGGACTGCATAAAAGCAAAAGAGAAAGCATATAGCATGGCAAAGGGCAGTGGGAAGCCAGAGGATTGAGAAGCTTACAAAAACCAACAGAGGGCAACAAAAAAAGAAATAAGGAGGGAGAAGACTAAATATGACAGTAAGCTGGCCAGTAATATAAAGGAAGACTAAGAGTTTCTTTAGATATCTAAAGGGCAAAAGTGGACATTGGACCACTGGAAAATGACGCTAGAGAGTGAGTAGTGGGGAACAAGAAAATGGCTGAGGAACTGAATAATTACTTCACATCAGTCTTCACGGTATAAGACACGAACAATATCCCAAAAATTCAAAAGAGACAGGGGGCTGACCCGAGTATGGTGGCTATCACTAAGGAGAAGGTGCTACAAAAACTGGATGGCCTGAAGGTGGATAAATCACCTGGACCAGATGGACTACACCCCAGAGTTCTAAAGGAGATAGCTGAAGAGATAGTGGAGACGTTAGTGGTGATCTTTCAGGAATCGCTAGAGTTAGGGACGGTCCCAGAGGACTGGACAATCACTAACGTGACACCGCTGTTTAAAAAGGGAGTAAGGCAAAAGACAGAAAATTACAGACCGATTAGCCTAACCTCAGTCATGACTAAGATTTTGGAATCCATTGTGAAGTGTGAGATTTCTGAATATGGTAAAATAAGGCAAAGTCAGCACAGCTTCTTCAAAGGGAGGTCATGCCTGACGCATCTGCTAGAATTCTTTGAGGAAGTAATGAGCAGGTTAGACCAAGGAGAGCCAATGGATATTATCTATCTGGACTTCAAGAAGACCTTTGAAAGGTGCCGCACAGGAGGCTGCTGAGTAAGATAAGGGCCCATGGTGTTACAGGCAAGGTGCTAGCATGGATAGAAGATTGGCTGTCTGGCAGAAAGCAGAAAGTGGGGATAAAAGGGCTTTCTCAGGATGGCAGCCAGTGACAAGTGGTGTTCCACAAGGGTCAGTGTTGGGGCCACAACTTTTCACTTTATGCAATAATGATCTAGGTGAAGGAACTGAGGGCATTCTGGCTAAGTTTGCAGACAATTCAAAGATAGATAGAGGGACCGGTATTATTGAGGAGGCAGGGGAACTGTAGAAGGATTTGGACAGGTTAAGAGAGTGGGCAAAGAAGTGGCAGATGGACTACAACATGGGAAAGTGTGAGGTCATGCACTTTGGTAAGAAGAATAGAAGCGTGGACTATTTTCTAAATGGGGAGAAAATTCAGAAGTCTGAAGTGCCAGGAGACTTGAGAGTTCTAGTCCGGGATTCTCTCAAGGTAAATTGCATGTTGAGCCAGTAGTTAGGAACGCAAAAACAATGTTGGCATTTATTTCGAGAGAACTTGAATGTAAAAGCAGGGATGTACTTCTGAGGCTCTATAAGTCTCTGGTCAGGCCACATTTGGAGTATTGCACGCAGTTTTGGGCCCCATATCTCAGGAAGAATGTACTGGCCCTGGAGCGGGTTCAGAGAAGGTTCACAACAATGATCCCAGGAATGAAAGTTTTTCCTTTATGTAATGAACCTTTAAGTTCTTTCGTTAAAAGTTCATTTGAGGAATGTTTCAGGACTCTGGGTCTATACTCGATGGAGTTTAGAAGCATGAAGGGGCGCATCTAATTGAAACTTACCGAATACTGAATGGCCTGCACAGAGTGGATGTTGGGAAGATGTTTCCATTGGTAGGAGAGACTAGGACTCGAGGGCACAGCCTTAGAGTAAAGGGAAGACTCATTAGAACAGAGATGAGGAGAAACTTCAGCCAGAGAGAGGTGAATCTATGGAACTCACTGCCTCAGAAGGCTGTGGAGGCTAGGTCATTGAGTATATTTAAGACAGAGATAGATAGATTCTTGATTGTCAAGGGGATCAAGGGTTATAGGGAGAGAGTGGGAGAATGGGGTTGAGAAAGTTACCATCCACGATTGAATGGCGGAGCAGACTGTATGGCCTGAATAGCCTAATTTCTGCTCCTTTGTCTTATGTGTTGTGGTCTTTCAGGCACGATTGATCAAGGAGCTTAAGCATGGAAATAGGGTGACCCTTCACTGAAGTTCGATGTCTGTAAAGTTATTGTTTGGATAAAAGGGTTGAATCTGTTTTCCTGATGTTTCTAATGAGTTCATTTCAGTTAGTTGTTGCAAAGGGTAATGTAGTTTGTGTTTTTCTTTTATGTAATGAGCCTTTTAAGTTCTTTCATTAAAAGTTCATTGGCAGCCTCTATGAGTATGTTCAGTGACTAACCTCCATGTTAAACAAGCCAGATCTGACTGTCAGCTATGATCTTAAAGCAAAGTACAAATTTGTATGTGCAACTGTCAACATGCACATGTATGCTGATAATCCACATCTCTACCACTATTCCACCTCACTGGTTCTGTCCAGAATCCAAATTCTGATAAACAGTTTCCTTCAGCTAAGTGTTGAAAAGATGGAACCCATTCTTTTCTGCTCTTGTCACCCTCTCTGGCTTCATTACCAGTTAGCATCTCAGTCCGAAACATAATGTTAACAATGTGCTATACTTTGTTCTGGACTGAACTTCCATCTGCGTATCTTCAATGTTGTAGCAGAATATTGTCAACTTATATTCTAACCTAGCACATCTGCCGCTGAAACCATCTGTCATTGTCTGGCTTCGCAATATCTGTGTTTTCTTAGCTGATGTTGCACATGCTTCCCTTCACAAACGTGAGTTAATTCACTCTGCAGCTCTTCAACTCTGGGATTTTTTTCACCCAAACCACCGTCCTTCCTTCTCAAAATCCTTTATCCAGCCAGCTTTAAATTTAAAATTATTGTTCTTGTTAATTAGTCCCAACATAAACTCTTCCCTCCTTATCTCTATAAAGGTTTGCACAACTCCTACAAAATTCTTCCACTTCCATCACATTCTGTTCCTCTGACTTCAGTTCTTTGCTGGTTTAATGATCAGTTCACCCCATTACTAACAGTTGAGCCTTCAGCCACTTCAGACCCACATTTTAGAACAACATTCCTTGGACTTCTGGTTCTTCACTAGCATGTTTTCCTTTACAACTCTCCTAACATTTCCTCCTTTGGCTAGTCATTTTTTTCTAATGCCTCCAAAAAATCTGCAAGGTGTTTTTCCTTTGTTACAGGGGGAGGTGATGGCCTAGTGGTATTATCGCTGGACTGTTAATCTGGAAATCCCGATAACGTTCTGGGGACCTGGGTTCAAATCCTGCCACGGCAGATGATGGAATTTGAATTCAATAAAATATCTGGAATTAAGAGCCTAATGATGACTATGAATCCACTGCCGATTGTTGGAAAAATCCATCTTGTTCACAACGTCCTTTAGGAAGTAAACTGCAATCCTTACCTGGTCTGGCCTACATATGACTCCAGACCCACAGAAATATGGTTGACTCTGAACTGTCCTCTGGGCAATTAGGAATGGGGAATAAATGCTGCCTAGCCAGCAATGCCCTAATCCCGTGAATGAATAAAGGAAGGTGCAGTATAAATGCAAGTTGTCTTTTCCTAGATTTTGGAATGACAGTGAAGTTTTACAATGTAAGCATTGGGAGTATTGCATAACTTTTCAAGTAAGAGATTCCTAGAACATTTTCTTTTGGGTAATACAGAACTGGATGTGTTAATTCTAAAGCTGAAGATTTTTGGCTTTCAGTGCTGTGAAGATATGCTTTTTTTTGTAAAGAAATGACCAGAAAGTCATTTGGAATAGTAAGCTAAAGACAGCCTTTTGAAGAAGCCATGTGACTTGAGCTGTTGTTGACTTAAGTTCTCATGATTTACAGAAGAGGAAGCCAAAGGCTATAAGCAGGTTGCAGTTCAGAAGCAAAGATCCATACCATCAGATGTACTGTCTAGCAGCTTGGAAGTAATCAAAGCCTTGAGATTATTTCTTCAAGCTCAATGAGAAAAGTCAGCAAATTAGTTTACGTAGCTGCATGCACAGTCAGTAAGGAGAGATCACAGCTAGAGTGAGGCAGAGATTCAAGTGAATATAGATTTCATTGACTTTGGAGCAGCGTGGGAATAGAATTGGTAAATCTTTATCTTTTTTCTCTTTTTTAAAAGTTTAAAGTTCAGTAGTCCAGTTAAAATGTAGCTGACTGAGGGACAGTTATCAATCAATCACTTAAAACTTGAATCAGGCCTGAATAGGCATTGATTACTATTGAAACTTAACTAATGAGCATCATCTTAGCCTTAAACTCAGTCCCATTTAAGAGATGGTCTGTTGAAAGTGCACGATCAGTAAGCTTTACGTGGTCAGTATAGAGAAGTCGCATCCAGAGTGAGGCACAGCCCGAGTCAGTATATATTTCTGGGATTTTGAAGCTGGAAAGGCAGGTTGCAAGATGGATACAGACAGTTTACAGGGAGATTTTGAATAAGTTAAATGGGCAAAAAGTTGGCAAATGGACTATGATGTGGGAAAATGTAAAGTTCATTTTGAAAGGGAGAACAAAAGAACATTATTATTTAAATGGGGAAAACTTCAGAAAGCTGCAACACAAAGGGACTTAGGGATACTTGTGCACAACATGCAGCAAGTTAGTACACAAATGCAGCAGGTAATCAAGAATACTAATAGTATGCAGGCCCTTTATTTCAAGGGTGTTGGAGTAAAAGAGTAGAGAGGGCTTACTGCAACTATACAAGGTGACCACATCTAGAGTGCTGTGAACAGTCTTGGTGATGTTATTTACAACAGATATTATTTCAATGGAGGCAGTTCAGTGAAGGTTCATAAGGATGATCACTGGTATGGAGGGATTGTCTTATGGGCAAAGATTAAACTGATTGAGACTCTGCTCATTGGAGTTTACAAGAATGGGAGGTGATCTCAGTGAAACATAGGATTCTTAAGGGGCTTGACAGGTTAGCTGCTGAAAGGATGTTTCCCCTCATTGGAGAGTCTAGGACCAGAGTGTGTATTCACGGAATTGAGGGATGTCAACTTAAGATTGAGATGAGAAATTTCTTCTCTTAGAGGGTTGAGTGTCTTTGGAACTCCTTGTCACTGAGAGCTGTTGGGGCAGAATCTTTTTGTATAATTAAGTCTTATATTCTTGATCATTTGGAGAATCAAGGGTTATGGGGAAAGGTTAGGAAAGTGGACGTAAGGAGTGTTGGCTCAACCGTGATTGTATTGAATAGCGGAGAAAACTCAAGGGTCTGAATGGCCTTTACTTGTTCCTTTTTTTTATAGTCTTATGGAGTCTCTGGGAGAGACAATCATGGAAAACACTGCATCTGGTGAATTTGCTAAAATTGACCAAATGGATGCTTTTGACTTTGTCAGTTCAAAAGGAAATTTTAAAGTGAAGATAGGACCGATACTTCATTGGGGTTGAGTATCTGTAAAGATTATTGCTGTGAAATGGGGCTGAATTTTCTTTGTTTTTTATGTTGAGATCTTGCCAAATTGTTTTTTTATTCTATTTACTGATCGGATGTGGGTTACACTGGCTGAGCCAGCATTTATTGTCCACCATTAGTTGCCCTTGAGAGGCTAGTATGAGCTGCCTGTGTGAATCGCTGCAATACATTTGTAGATACGTGCTGCCATTAGGAGGGAGTTCCAGGATTTTTACCCAGCAACAGTGAAGGGAAAATTATACTATTCCAGGTCAGGAAGGTAAGTAGCTTTGAAGAGAATTTGCAAGTGGTGGTATTCCAATGTGTTTGTTGCTCTTGTTCTTCAAGATAGTAGTCATCACAAATTTGGAAGGTACTGTCCAAGGAACCTGGGTAGCAAGAGTGCCCGTTTTCCTTTTTTTTTGTATAATATTATGTACTTACAGTAAAAGAACTTTTTCATCCTCATGTGAATGTGTTCAGTGACTGACCACCCTGGTAACCAAATTGTAAGAATAAAAGTTATGATCTATCCAGCCAGATTTCATTCTGGATTCTGACTTGTCTACCATTACCATCACCTGAGACATAACACCAGAGAAGTTAATAATGTGTTCTTAGAAGTAGATGCAGATCTTAGAAGTAGATGCAGAACTTAAATGCAGATGTTTAAAAGCTAAATGTTTTGTTTCTTTTGTAGGTACTTTGGAAAAATCTTAACAGTGTTGCACTGTTAATACAACACACCAATAGGCTGGACAGTATGATTTCAGATGCTGTTGCAGATTCCCAACCACAAAGCCATGGCTGTAAAACAAAGCATAAATGTGATGAACATGTCTTGAAGCATATAGCAACTCGTTCATTTGTGGATAGCAAAATTGTATCAAAAATGGAAAGATCGGGCTCACTAATTCGGGTTATTGAAAAATTAAGTAAGATTGTGGAGAAAGGAAGATCAAAGCAATATTCTCAAGCTGGTCAAAAGAGGCCTTATACTAGTACCACTGACACACAAAGTGCAATATTTAAGCATACTGACAGCTGTGGGACCACAGCCAAAAAACCTGTGGACACAAACTATGATAAGTTACAGGATGATACCACAATTAGAGAGACTTATTTTAAGACACAAGGTTTGCCCGAGAGTTGCAATAGACTAGATCTAAGGACGCATAACTCTGCAGATAAAACTGACCCTTCAAAGAGATTCTGTTGTACTCTCTGTGACTATGTTACTGCAGAACAACCAGCTTTTTATGCACATATACGCAGCCATAACAATACTGAGATCTACACATGTGAACAGTGCAACTTTGCCACTACAGTTTCCAAAGATCTTGCTGAACACAGATATTTGCACAGGAACCTTACAAGATATCAATGTAATTTATGTAAATTCAGTTCACTGACATTTCCACAGTTAAAGGAGCACTTTGAGCAACATGGAAAGTCAAGTGAGGTGGTATTGATGTGTTCTCAGTGTTGTTTTATTTCAAAAAAACAGGAGGAGCTTGAAGCTCATATTTGGATCCATCTCGAAGATGCACAGATGCAGAGAAAACAGTTACCACAGATTCAGCAGCAATCTGAGTTAAGTACCGTAGGCAATGCAAAATCAGGAAACGTTGCTTTGGACACTGAACCAGGCCCAAGAAAGTGGTACACATATGACCAGTATGGCATGTATAGGTGTTTGATTTGCAGTTATGCTTGTGATCGCCAGCGAATGTTAAAAACACATGCATGGAAACATGCTGGTGAAGTTGATTGTTCATATCCAATTTTTGAAGAGGTATCTGAGCCAACTACCTCAACAGTTTCGTCTACAGCTCTCACAACTCATGATGATGAACCAGTCATTGTTTTTTCAACAGCAGTTAAATCGGAAAGTGTGCACTGCACTGGTTCAAATCAATTGCAGTTTTGTGGTGTGGCTCCAGTTACTGTAGTGAACTCATTGGACTGCAGGCCCTCTCTATCTGAGACAACTGTGAAAAATTCTGATACTACCTGCTCAAAAGCACAGAGTCCTACTGTAATGGAAATTGTCGAGGAGGAGTCTCTGATACTGGATTGTGAACATGAAGGCACAATTTCTGATAGCCTTCTTTCTTCTGCACAGAAGATAATTAACTGTAGTTCAAACAAGGTTGGTCATGTCAATGTTATCGTGGAGCGGGTCCCAGGAGCTGGAGATACTGTTCCAGAAAAGCACTTTCTAATGACACCAGATATTGAAGTGGAAAAGAGACTTATCTCTGAAAAGTCTCATGTGATCTATTGCGAAGATCCTTCGTATCCTTTGTATCAACAAAGTAACAGCGCAACTGAAGTGGAAACTGCTGCCTTGGAGTGGAATCCTGAAGAAAGTAATAATGTTTTAAAACCTTCTGAGCCTGCGGCAGTTGACGAAAATGTTCCACCAGCACGAAGGAGAACTAATTCAGAATCCTTGAGGCTTCATTCATTGGCTGCCGAAGCTCTTGTTGCAATGCCAACAAGAGCACCAGAATTGACCAGAGCAAATGCTAAAAATCCTGAGCCTGATACAGGGCAGAAAAGTGTAGAAGTCAGCACTTCCATTTCTCCAGCTCTCAGTTATTCTCGAGCTGGTCCTAGCAGTGACTTACAGCTTGATAAAGCTAAATCTGGTTTTTCTGAAGTACCTATCAAAATGGGCATCAGCATGTCATTACTCACTGTAATTGAAAAATTGAGGGAAAGAACTGACCAAAATGCTTCTGATGAAGATATCCTGAAGGAATTACAGGATAATGCACAAAGTCAACCTTCAAATGACCTGGGTTCATCAGGCAACCTAGTGGAGTATATACCCAATACAGAGCGGCCTTACCGTTGTTGCCTCTGTCACTATAGCAGCAGTAACAAGGGGTACATCAAGCAGCACTTAAGGGTTCACCGGCAACGACAGCCTTACCAGTGCCCAATCTGTGATCACATTGCTTCTGATAGCAATAGTCTGGAAAGTCATATGATAAACCATTGCAAGACTAGAATGTATCACTGCAAGAGGTGCAATGAAGCATTTTATTATAAGGTACACTGACTTAATGGAAGTTTGTTTACTTAGATATGTTGAAATTAACGTGTACATTGAAACTAAAGTAAAACTAGAGTTTTCTTCCTAAAATTACTGTGTATCATTCAAATAATACAGTAAAGCTACAGCAAATTGTTTCAAGCCCAGTTTTGATTGTAATAATTTAAGTTTGGGAATCCACTTTCTTACTGGAAAAATCTCATTTTTTAAAAACTAGCAAAGTTCTGTATGTTTAACAGCAATTTAGTTGTGATTGAGGCTTAATCAGGCTGTGTAAAGAAAATCTTGATCATTATTTAGAAAATGGTGATTTTAACATTGAAAAGTCGTCTTATGCCTTTCAGAGTGATTACTTCAGTTTTGCTTCTGAAAAATCTGTCTGGGTTAAAATGTTAGTGTGTTTTTGAAATTTTAAATTCGATCGAATGCATACTTTGAAATGATGAATTTGTCTATAACTTTCTAACTCAACATTATTCTATAAGAATTGCTAAAGTGTTCTGTGAAGGATCACCTCTTTTAATTTTGGCTCCTTGCAGTTTGTTGGTTTCATCTCAATCAGTATATGGTTTATTGCTATTTTGACATCCTGAGCATCTTTCTGACAGAGCCAGCTCCGGAACCATGAGTGTGAGCAACATGGCCTATCTCTCATTTCCTCAACAAATGATGAAAATACTGACTGTAGTAGAGGAGGAGAAACTGGAAGCACACAGGAAGGTAATGCAAATATTTGTATTTATCTTTATGCGCATAAAATATACAACAAAATTAGAGGTACTAGATAATGAGATTTCTCTTGAACCTTTAAGAAACTACGTTTCTGAACTTATGACCTGCTTTTCATTCAGCCATCTGTCCTTTTGGTCATAGGGTCTGCCTCTGTGCTGTATGACTCTTTGTTCCAACCAGTCCATTGCCAAACATAATCCCAAACTAAACTCGTCCCATCTGCCTGTTCCTGGCCCATATCCCTCCAAATCTTTCCTATTCATGTACTTAACCAATGGTTGGAAAAGAATGCAGTTGTCTAAACCTGAAGCAAGTTACCTCTGCAAAGTCTTTATCTGGCCTTCTCTTAACAGTGATAAAATTTCTTAGCTTTTGGCAATGTAATATCTGTCTTTTTTGTCAGTTAGTATTCCAAACCTTCTATCTAGGTATTTCATAGTCTCCTGTCCAGGAGAATCAGTGACATGGGCAGGGTAGTGTTGGGGTGGAGTGATTGTTCAGTTGTTATGTTATGTGAACTTCAAACCCAGTCCACTGCAAATGTGTCTATTTATGAATTAACTTGGGTGAGTTTGGGTTTGTCCAAACAACTTACTTGGACAGGCCGATTATTTCCATATGTTAATAAGCCTCAATATGTAGCTCGGGTTTTGTGGGTATTGGGATGATTGCCATTGTAGTTGAGTACCTGATTTCAAAAAAACCTTGAAAGCCTCAATATCTCAGATTCAACTACCTTTTAAATTTTTCGGATTTTGGCCTAATTTCCTAGGGCAGGTGAAGTAAGCCAGGAGCTGTCAGAGCGAGCATGTAAGTACTCTTCCAGCACTACTTGTGGACCAATAGGAACGGCTTTGCTTCCTGTGTTTGGTCTCTCTCACACAGGTGATGTAGCTTGCAGCCTTACATGATCATCCAAACCCCACACAGTCTCCCCTCTTTCCTGAGATTTCTGAACCACACCAACTTGCTCGTACTTTACAGATGCCTCCTCCCCTATGGATTCCAGGTGCCCTCCACCTTTCCTGCACAACTCATTCCACATACCTTTTTCCTTCATATCATAATCCCCAGTAGCGTGTCTTTCATCCTGGTGGGAATGGAAGTTAAAAAACAGTTCTAATAACATCGTGCCCTTTAATTCAGCAAGACCTCTGCAAACTGCATTTCTGAATTTGCCAGCAGCTGACACATTTTATCATCTCCTGTAAGTATCAGAATCAGTGTGTTCTGGGAAGATTAAGCTCAATCAAAAATGCCCCAGTAAGAATTTGTGAGGGAGCTTGTTCTTGCTTTTATCTCTCAACTATATCTAGGTCATGCAATAAATCTCCTTGTTTGCAAGCTCAGAAAGAATGCCCTAACAGCTGACTTCAATATATAAAAGCTGTGGATTAAATAACATAATTGCATAAGCTCAAGGGATAACTTTAAGACTTTATATATGTTAATGGATGGTTTGATAGATTATTGGTGAATATCTTCACTCAGTGGCTGTACCATTGATTTAAATGTTGCTGTTGAATGCAGTTACAGAAAGCACTTGGAAATACTGCTCATAGCATCGCCTAATTTATCATCTATAAAATGAGCTGCTGATGGAATTTGAGACCCCGGCAATTTATATTGCAGCCCAATTATTTTGTTGAATCAAAGGCAACGATGCTGCTACAGCTGTTTTTACAACCAGCAATGATCACTATCCTCTAAATAATGGTGATCAGTGGCCATGAGATCTCTCCCCTTCCAGTTCATATAAAACAGTCTGCAATATATTTTAAAATTATCAGATCCCTTTATTAATTGTAATTGAGTATCCCAGTGCATAATTTGTTTCTAAAATACAAATGCTGAGAGAATGAGCTGTCTTTCTCAAGATGTCATAAGCAATGAACAGTGTTTACTTGTTTCAACATTAGCATTTCATGTACATGTATCAGCTATAGATTTCAGTATACTATAGCAGTGCAGTTACAGGATGCTGAGCAGTATGAGTCTCATTTTGTAGCCACTGGTGGAGTAAAGGCTTCAATATTTTGACAGTCTAATTAGAAACTCACCTCCATTTACAAAAGCAGGATCATAACGTTTTTCATGTCTTTAGGAAGAACATTGGCTTGCAGACTTTACTAACTGGAAGTGAAGGTGATTGATAGTTTTATGTCCAGCTACCTTTTTTAATAGTTCCACTGAGGTTTCTTTCAATCTGAGTGCCATTCAAGGCTTTTATTTTGTTGACAGATTTCTCAGTTTATTCATATTTGGGTCTGTGAAGGAGGACTAAGAAATTGATACTGTCAGTTCAGTTTCACATGCACATAAACTTTCATTCCTTTATCTTTAATTGCTCACTAATTGAAGTAATTCTGATTACACATGTCTATTTGTTCAATAAAAGTCAGAAAGACAGCACTATCCAGCAAAGCTAAAATTGTACCTTCCATTTCTCTGAGTGAAAATTTTCTTTTGAAATCTTCTCAGATGTTAACCTCATAAAACGTTGAGCATCTCAGTCGATCTCCAGCATTCTAATGCTGACTGTTGTGCAATGATGAGCAAACTTGCTGACGATTCATATTCACACAATGTCCCTGCCAACATGAATCTGAGAGGATGGTAGCAAAAATCTTGTGCCTTTTGTGATTGATCAACTTTGTGTTCTGTATGCTTACACTTCTCATGAACCATCACCACCATCCCTGACATAATGTCCTGCATTAGCACTATTGTTTATGCATTAAATAACTAAAAAATATCTATATCATGGAAAATGCATTTCCAAATCTTGGTTATAGAGCCTTATATGGGCAATTTGGATTTAAAACATTCGACAATTCTACTATTAATTCTTTAACTCCTTGTTATCTAGAAATACTGTCAACTCAGAAACTGTACAAGTGCGATGTGTGTGACTACACAAGTTCAACGTATGTTGGTGTAAGAAACCACAGAAGAATCCACAATTCTGATAGACCTTACAGGTTTGTGCAACTTACAAAATACATCGGGCCAGATTTCCATTGAATGATGCAACACAGGAGGTATTCATCTCATTGTGCCTGCTGTTGACTGTTTGGTAGAGCTATCCAACCAGTTATATTGTCCTGCTCTTTGCCCATATCCTTAAATTTCTTTTCTCTTTGAGTATTTATCTGATTCCCCATGAAGAGTTAATATTGAACTTGTTTCCACCACACTTTCACACAGTTCCAAGTCTCATTAACTTGCCCTATAAGAAAGTACCTTGTTGTCACTTTGTTTTTCCCAATCACCTTAATCTATCCTCTAGTTACAACTCTTCCACCCCTGAAAGCAATTTCTTATTTACCCAATGAAAATTATTCCAAGTTCAAAATCAATCAATCAATTCTCTTATAATCTCCTCTGAACCAATGATGTGCAAAACTGGTATCAATCAAATAAATCTGCAAAGGCCATAACTTTATATGCTTCTGTATTTTTGAAGGGGGAAAGGTCTATTTTGTGGAGTGGATTGCTGCATTGCTAGTTTGTTTTTAAGTGTTGTTTATACTATTATTTGTTCACCCAGTGCAGCAAGTTGTAGACAAGCTGGCAGTAAGGGTTTGTGTACAATATGAGATTCAGCCGACCACAAACAGCTAATTGGTCTGTGGAATGAAGGCCAGTTGTTGATGACCAAGTACTTCTATCTGCCAGCAACTATGTGATTGACTCTCATTTATCCTGATATATATTAATGATCTGGATCTTGGTACGCAGGGGACAATTTCACAGTTTTCAGATAACCTTGAAGCTATAAAGCATTGTAAACTCTGAGGAGGGCAGTGTAGACCCTCAAAGGATGTTAACAAGTTGGTGGAGTGGGTTCATAGGTATTAGATGAAATTCAATGCAGAGAAGTGTGAGGTGATGCACTTTGAGAGAAAGAACATTGAAAGATAATGTACATAGGGAATACAATACTAAAGGAGATGCAGGGACAGAAGGACCTCGGTGAATAGGTAGACAAACAATGAAGGTGCCGGGGTAGTTGGAAAGAGAAATTCATAAAGCACACAGTGGTCTTGGCTTCATTAATACGGGCAAGGAGGTGATGCTGAACTTGTATAAAACACATGTTATTCCTCAGCTGGATTATTGTTTGTAGCTTTGGGTACATTTGAGAGAGTGCAGAAGCACTTCACAAAAATGGCTCCAAGAATGAGAAACTTCAGTTTTGAGGATGGATTGAAGAGATTGGGCCACTTCTCCTTGGAGAGAAGAAGGCTGAAAGGCAATGTCATAGAGGTTTTCAAAATCGTGAACAGGCTGCATAAAGCAGATAAAGAGAAGCTATTCCCGCTTGTAAAAGGAATGAGATTAAGAAGGCATAGATTTAAAGTGATTTCGGGTCTAATGGACCGAGCATTAACTCTGATTTTTCTTCACAGATGTTGTTAGACCTGTTGAGCTTTTCCAGAACTTCTGTTTTTGTTTAACATAAATTCCTTGCTTTTGTAACTTGTGCCATTAATATTAAAGTTGAGGGATTCCAGTGCTTTTTTAATAGCTTTCTCAACTTGTTCTGCCACCTTGAAGGACTTATGTACATCCACCCCAGATCCCTCTGTTCCTGCATCTGTTTTAAAATCTGTCACTCATTTCACTACATGCCTATATCTTCATTTCTAGCTACATTTGAGTTTTGTCATCCATAAACTTTGAAATGATACCCTATCTATCCAGCTCCTGTTCATTAAAATACATTAACAATAACAGCAGTTCTATTACTGACTTAAGGAGAACACAACAATATAGGACAGGTTGCATGTCAAACAGCAGAAACAACATGCCAAAGCCAAGGCTAAGCAATCCCACAAACAATGGATCAGATATAAGCTGTGCAGTCCTGCCGCAGACGATAGTAGGCAATTAAAGAACTCACTGGAGGAGAAGGCTGCACAAATATTCCCATCTTCAAGGATGAGCCCAGCACATCAGTACAAAAGATAAAGCAATTTTCAGCCAGAAGTGCTGAGTGGATGCTCCATGTTAACCTCCTCTGGAAGTCCTCAGCATCACAAATACTAATCTACAGCTGATTGAGTTCATTCTGAGAGATCGAGTAATGGCTGAAGCACTGGATACTGCAAAGGCTTTGGGTTCCAACAACTTTAGTGAAGATTTGTGGTCCCGAACTGGTGTGCTCACAGCCAAACTGTTTAGTACTGCTACAGCACTGGCATCTAGCCTGCAATGTATAAAATTTCCCTGATCACAAAAGGGAAAAATCGAAATTGGCCAATTACTGCTCTCAGCCTGTTCTCAATCATCAACGAAGTGATGGAAGGAGTCAGCAACATTACTGCCAAGCACTACTTGCTCAGCAACAAGCAGCTTATTGATGTTCAGTTTAGATTCTCCTAAGGCCACTCAGCTCCTGACCTAATTATAGTCTTGACCCAAACATGGACTAAAGAACTGAACATCAGAGGAGAGAAAAAGTGAGAGTTAAGCTCATGACATCAAGGCAGCGCTTGACTGAGTATGGCTTCAGGGAGCCCTAGCAAAACTGGAATCAAAGGGAAAAGTCCCTCCTCGTTGGAATTATACCAAGCGCAAAAGATGATTATGGTTGTGGAAGGTTAGTCATCTTAGTCCCAGAATATCTCCACAGGAGTTCGTAAGGGCATTATGCTAGACCTATTCATGTCCAGCTTTCCATCAATGACCTTCCGTTCATCATTAGGTCAGAATGGGGATGCTTACTAATGAATGCACAATGTTCAGCCCCAGTTGCAACTCCTCAGATACTGTCATGTCCAAATCCAGCAAGTACTGTATAACATCCAGGTTTGGGCTGATCAGGAACAGGTAACATTCTGGTGCACAAGTACCAAGCAATGACCATCTCCAACAAGAGAGAATCTAACCATTGCCCTTTAATACCGAATGGTGTCACCATTGCTGTATCCCCCACTGTTAATATCTCACATGTTACCATTGATCGGAAACTGAACTGGACCAGCTTTATAAATACTGTGTATACAAGGGCATGGCAGAACCTCAGAATTCTGCAACAGGTAATTTGCATGCTGACTTTGCAATGTTTGTCTACTGTCTACAAAGCGCAAATCAGGAGTGACATGGGAAACTCTAAATTTACCTGGATGGGTGCAACTCCAACAAGCAGTTCAACAATGCAGGCAGCTTGATGGGGGTAAAAATTGAGGAGGATGGTAATGGAGGCATCAGCGTTGACTAATGTTACTTGCTAACTGTTACCATCATTACCTTCCTTGTTCTTAAACCCATCTCTAAGTTTTTCATTAACTATTTATCATTTTTGTATCACTTGATTCATTTTCTAAACCTTGTAATTATTACTGTAACTTCTGCTTTTCTGCTTGGTCTTTAGTTTGTTGATGTGCCATTAACCACAGACCCTTTTGCAAATCTGATTGATTCACGAATCAGTCATGCACTTAGCCACTTCAATTATAAGATCATCAGCTTCCAAAATCATTGTCACCCATAATTCTTCTAAGGGTAGCTTACCTGCCAAGCATTTTGTGACACTATCATCCAAAACTACACTTGTACCACTATATCTCTACCTTAGACTCCTGCCTGACTCATCAGATCAGTAGCACCCCCTCTTTCCTGGGCTGCGTTTTCCAGGTTCCAGGTGAACTCAAATGGCACAGAACAAGTGTGTGATTTAATCATGCCTCATTACCAAGTGTACACATTCACTACAGGTATGGTCATTATACCAACACTTGCCCATGCTACATGCAAGTGTCGGACTCAGGTGCTTTATAATCCAACGAAAACCTCTTTGCAACTTCAGTTGTTGAATAGACAAGCTACTGTTCCTAGATGATTGCCCTGACCATCTCGAGGTTTTGATACTTATAGAGTGAAGTAGTTATTCATACCGGTGCTCACACCACCTTAGGGATGTCAGACAATTGGAGCAAATATATTTATCCATTCGCCTCTCACTTGGGGTTGTTTCCAGGCAATTGTAATTGCTTTTGCCTCTGCCCAGCTTGTGGCAGTAAAAACTTTTTGCAAGGTTCATAAAAGTGTGAGTTTGGACTAAAAATACATATAAAAATAAGAAAAGGGGTGATCTTGAGTATTTTGAAATCTGGAATTCTGGTAAATGTGGGTATCAGTCAAACCAGTGGTTGAATACACCCGCAGAGCATATTAAATAGCAAGTGCAGTTGCAATGGATTCAATGTCTTTCTCACCAGCCCTCCAGACTAGGTGACACTGTGAGTCACCAAATTTTCGTGAAAGCATTATCTTTTTTAGAAGGGATTCTCTTCTTCACTTTCAAAGACCTAACAATCCATAATGGAACATGTTGCAAGTGAGTTTCAAAGATCTAACTCTGAAATTTCCTCACAATATGTTCCATTATGAATTGTTGCAATCAGTACTGTCATCCTGATAGTTCAGTCTTTTTCACTGAGACTGCGTTTCACTAAATTTCTGAGCCTGCACTCCACCATCTACCCATGAGTGCAATTCCAGCTCTTACGCAGCTAGCAAGCTTCACAAACCTAACTCTACCCCTAGATTTCTCTGAGCTGCAACATTTCGCAAATGCACCAAGCAAATGTTGCTTGTAGTCTTCTACACCATCACTCTCAGGTACATTGAGCCATCAATGGCTTCCAAGCCCCTTCCTATACCCCAGTTGCTCCAAATGGCTCCCACCTGCCTCCTTTTTGTTTGAGCCCTTACCCCAACTCTTAGCTATATCTTCTAGTTGCCAGGGCTTTTCCTAAAGACTGACTGCCTGAAGCCTTCTGTACCAGCACTTTGTCAATATGGAACCTTTTTTTTAGCTGTCCACCTCCTGACTGCATTCTGTGTGTTTCCCTTTTTGTGCTAGCCCCACCCAGCATATGCCCTCCTGTCTACAGCTAAACTTAAAACAAAAAAACTGGACCAGCCTTGGTTGTAGGTCTTATTGTGTGTATTTGCCAGAACTCCCAGGGCATGCAGTGAATTGTAGACCTTAACTTCTACCTGAGGAAAAGGTGATTCAACATTTTTTAAAAGCTGTCACCAGTAAAAAGGTTTAAAAATCAGAGAAGACCGATTTTAAGGCAATTTGCAGAAGAGGTGGCATTAAGCTGAGCAAAAGCATGTAGGATTAGGTGAGTTGTCACAGACACCTATCATGGATATGAGAGACTGAATGGCCTCCTTTGTGCTGCAACTATTCTGTGATTCCATCATAATGTAGTATTACATACTGTCAAGCATTTAGTAGTTTGTAATAAATTAGGAAAAATCAGGAGGAGTTCTTCGAATTTTGCACTTTGTCTTTATTACTGTAGTTCTTGCATTGCCATCTGCAGCACAGTCTTATGATTTTAATCATCTGTGGTGCAAGGAGAACTTATTGCAATGAATTGTCAACAAATGGTATAAAATGCAATTTGTCGGAACTGCATGGAGTATTTTTTAGTGAGGTTGTAAAGGTTTACAATATACCGTATGAAGCACTTCATGGCTCAGTCTTCCATTGTAATTTGTGATTGTTCTTTTTCCAATGCAATTGGTACAGTGATGGTCTCTGCAAGTTTCATGTTTTCAAGCTAAGTTAAATATAGCAGTCTGCTGCTACAAAATAAATGAAGGTGTGTGACATGAGAGGGGGCCCAGCAAAATAGTTTCTCTGTTCAAAATCTGTAATAAGAAGCCCTGTCATTGATGAAAGTTAATTCTATGCCTGATATTTGATTATTCAAACAAAATACTGCAACAAAGAAGTTATTGTTGCACAAAATAACGCTCAGCAGTTCCACCAGTATTGCATTAATAAAAAGCCTGTTATAAAAAGAATTTTATATCAGGTAACAGTTCAAAGGTGGGAGAGGAGATTGCCTTTATTTGTATGAAGTTGCAAAGTATTTTCATATACTTGGTTACAATTTCACAGGAAAAGCAAGAAAACCTCCTGCTCTGTTTGTATCTTCTCAAATTAACCACTTAAAATGCTAAAGCCATAAACAATGCCATAAAACCAGTTGTGACAGAAGTTTTCCACAGTGGATATGTTAATTTAACGGCTCTCACCACAGATGCTATCTGGTCAGCTCAGCCCTTTTTGTTTCAAATTTCCGACATCAGCAAATGTTTTGCTTTTTGTTATATTGCTTAATTCATTTCCACTCCTTCTCAGAATAGCTATCTGAAAGTCTACTCCTCTTTGTCCTCCTGAATTTCTAAAGAACAATTATTCCAGTAACTTTGTTAAATGTTGTCCCTTTTTTAGTAAAAGAAAATAATATTACATTCCCTTAATCCTGGCACCTTACGTATTGATAAATTCAAAATTAAATGCCCTTCCAATGTTTTTTTGTTATTGAAACAATCTGTTAGCAGCTATAACAGAAGTGACAAGGAGCTTTAGTAAAGCTTCTTTACTTTATACCGTGAAAATAGAGGTCAGTACCATATTACAATATTTACCATATTAAAGACACATACTCATATTCAACCATGATCAATTTACAGATGCAGTAGCTGTGACTTTGCTACCACAAACTTGAACAGTTTAAAGTGTCATATGAAACGCCATCCGCAGGAACATCAGGTTGTTCAGTTGCTGGAACAGTACAAGTAAGTGTTGTGAAAATCTAATTCATGATTTATATTTTTTTTAAGAGCATAACTTTCAGCTTATAGCAAACGTAGCAAATAGGAGCATCTGGTTGAGAAACTGGTAAAAGCAACTCTGATGTAAATGAAAATCAAATGAGATTTATTACACTTAAAAATTAGCCTGTGTTTGTCTTGCAAGATCAGAGTTAATGGTGAAAAAGCTTGAACAATGAATTATTGATTTCAAAGCTTGTAGTGGAACTAGGGAATCTGCAGAGAAGGAAATTAAATCAATTAGTGATCTAAATTGTCCATATGGATTGCAGAATCAAAGATTTGTGTCAAAGGTAAAATAATTTATAATTTTCTGTGAATTATCCAAAAGAATACAATGTTGCTATTGAGATAATTATTTAAAATGGAAGTTTAGCTGGAATTACTTTTGTTGAATTTACCTGGGTGTTAACTAACAGAACCAAGCAGTTCAGTTTGGGTATCATGCAGGGAAAATCAGCCAGAAGATTTGTTCTAGCTTGCAGCTATTGGAAAATGTCTACAGTAATCCTTTCAGAACTATTTGCTAGAAATAGGGCTGCACGGTGGCTCAGTGGTTAGCACTGCTGCCTCACAGTGCCAGGGACCCGGGTTCGATTCTAGCCTCGGGCGACTGTCTGTGTGGAGTTTGCACATTCTCCCTGCGTCTGCGTGGGTTTCCTCCGGGTGCTCCGGTTTCCTCCTCCAGTCCAAAGATATGCAGGTTAGGTGGATTGCCCATGCTAAATTGCCCGTAGTGTTCAGGGAGGTGACGATTAGGTGGGTTATAGGGGGATGGGTCTGGGTGGGAATCTCTGAGGTTTGGTGTGGACTTGTTGGGCCGAAGGGCCTGTTTCTACACTGTAGGGATTCTATGATTCTATGAAAGCAGTCATTTTGAATAGTTAGTTGGTTTGAAAAGAGCTGTACAGAAACTGTTGGAACAGACTGGGGCTCAAAGTATGTATATCTATCCAAAGTCACAATGAAGAACTGAAGAGTCTGTAATCATAAGCCATTTATAGAAAATTAATGGACAAACCCTCTGTGATTTGAATCTTGATGAATAGCTGGAACATTAGAGGAGTGCAAGTAGATTTTGGAGGGCTGTGTATACCTTTATAAATCTTTGTAAGCTATAACCTTAAACACTGTTTACTTTATTTTGTTCTTCTTGATATACAATGAAGTTTGTTTTTATTGAAGATTATGAAATCTTGTTGAGTAATTCTGTCAGTTAATTGTCGGGTGCTCAGATTTCTTCTTTAAGTATTAATGGTAACCCTGGCATGATCATAATACGAGTAAATTCTAAAGCAGTTCAGTAATTTTTGGTGAATAAATACTTGCTTTATTCTAAAAATTTGTATTTAAATATGAAGTTCACTGAACAACAGATTAATTTCAAGATAAGTCGGTGCTTGCTGTCACTGTGACTCAGTAGGTAGCCCAGCTACCATACCATGAGTTATTCCATTATTGAGTTTCAAGGAGCTGCCCTGTTGAAGAATTTGAGGGAGTGAAGAAGTGGTTGAAATAATCTAATCCAAGCAATTGTTACTTTGCTAACTTTTATTTTGATCTGTTTGGATTTCATAAGATCCCAGCTAAATCAGCAGTTGATGTTTTTTTTTTCCCCAGATTTAAGGATGATGCCCATTCATGATGCTAATCTAATAATACTTGCAATAGCTTTTGAAGTATCTGACATTGAATCAGTGGTTCAGTAAGCATTACTGCTGGTTAAGTGGTGATGTGTAAAATATTTTGAGGTACTCTCTGAGTTATGAGGTGGTCTCCACTTCCTCATTAGTGCTTAGTCGTTCAAGTAACAAAGTTTTTTGTTTCTGGCTCAGTTTCTGAGTAGTAGTTTCTGTTTGGTATAACACTCTCAATTCCAGATCTGTTTGTTGGATTTTTGTTGAACAGTATGTGCTAAACATGTCAAGCTGAAGACCATTTTGCATAGTAACAAATGTTCTGTACAGTCCCATTACTTACCTGCTTCTTACACTAATTTAAATTATGTTTTGAAATTTGACTGTGTATATGCAGGGATGACTTGTACAATGTATGTATTTTTATGCAGTTCTTTAATATTGATGCTGCCAAAATAGTTACTGAGTCCAGTTTTGGATGACGTGCTAATAGACATGATATGCAGCCAGTGATGAGAGAAGAATGCATATATTTACGTGTAATTATGTTAATTGCTGAAAAATCAATTCCTCTGGCACCTAAATGCTAATGAAAATTGCTGAAATACGTTTCCTAGCTTTAACGGATGTTTAATTACTTTCCCTTATGTGTTGGTGAGTAGTTCAAACTGGAGAATATATGTAAAAATGGTAATCAAAGATCAAATTTAAATGGCTTTATCACTTCATGTATCCAATTAATTATGTTGTATGAATATTGTACTTTTTGGGGTTCAGAAAAATTCTTAAAGAATGGATCTGCAATTTAAAAGTCACATTGTGAGAGGCAATATTTGACTAGATTGGTTGAGCTTTATGTCAAGAAAAATGAAACTTGGCCAGAACCAATAGACTTATTTGAATTTTAAACAAGATTGCAGTTTTGATTTGTGACCCTCTTTACAAGGACCTGTTTTTGTAGCTGTGAAACCATGTGGCTATATCTAGTTTATTTTATGTATTTACCTCTATGAAAACTAAACATAGGTTAGTTTACATAATTAAGTTCTGTTTTTGTTTCTTGATAGATGTTCCCTATGTGGTTATGTGTGTAGCCATCCTCCATCTTTGAAATCCCACATGTGGAAACATGCAAGTGATCAAAATTATAATTATGAACAGGTGAATAAGGCCATAAATGAAGCCATTTCTCAAAGCAGCAGGTGAGGATAATTCCATTGATAATGGAAGCTTTTAATTTGTTAATATTTCCTTTGTGAAAATTTGATTCAACAGTGACTTGTTGAGCACCTTCAAATTGTGATTAGACAAAGCACCGTTTAATGTATAATGTGAATAATGTCAAAGCGAGGTTACATTGTGTTGGAAAAGTAGGAATTTATATTTATAGTCTTGTAGAAGAAGAGAGGGGGTTGCCTTTTGTGAGAAGAGACCATCATCTGCCTTCCTAAAGATTTAACTTTTGGTGAACATCAAGGAGATGAGAATGTGGACTCTCTCATCCCATGCATTCAATTTCTATTTGCTGTCTTGGGAAGAAGAGGAGGAAGTGAGGAGATGTCCTCCTTCCACTAGTGAGAGAGGAAGTTTTAATCATTGTGTACATGATTTTATTGTAGATTTGAGGAGTAGAGAGATTTTGAATGGCTCTCATTAACAGATGCAGTGCAGCTGGAGACCACTTGGCCTGTGCTAGTCTGTGGAAAAGCAGCTTAGCTCTTCCTACTCCCCTGCCCTTGCCCCATATCCATTTTTATTCTCATCTTCATGTGCTTATTCAGTTTCTTTTCAAGTCCCGATTAAATCTGTCACCATAGCCCTTCAGGTAGTGACCACTCAGTGTGTGAAAAGTTTTTTTTTCTTCGTGTCCCTTTGATTCTTTTGCCCTCACTTTCATTCTGTATCCTCTTCGTCTCAGCCACAATTCCCCAACTCTGTTCACCTACTGAAGGCTCTTGTTCCTGTGACTATATCCATAAACACACTCTGAAGCCTTTACATCCTTCCTAAAACCTAAATCTAAATCTAAAAAATTGTCAAGTGCAGTGCCCAGAATTGGACACAATGCTGAAGTTGAGGCTGAATCATCCTTTGTAGACTATGCCTCTAATTTTAAAAAAACTCAAGATTCTGGATGCCTTTGTAGCACTTTCCTACCTTGTTTAACCACCTTCAGTAACTTATGCACATTTACCTCAAGTCAGCTAGTCCTGTATCCTGTTTAAACTCCTTGTTTTCCCACTAAGATGTCAATTACAATTTTCAATCTAAAAGGGAAGATGATTGTGGCTGGAAATTCTCCTGAATTTCAAATTAAATAATTATTTTCTGTTGACTGAGCCTGGGTCCAAGTACATAAGTTGTAGTGACCTGTTCATTGCAGCAGGCAAGCAATGGAGATGGGTTCTAGGTTCAAAGACCCAAAAGCCATCATACCAGGCCACTTCACTACACCCAGCTTATCACTAACTATTTTGGTCGATACAGACATCTGATGTAGCATCTACAGAATGGCAATACCTGATTTGTTTAATCGAAATGGCTGTCATGAAATTAAATTTCTTGAAGGATAAACACATACTGGGAAGTTTGACCCTAGGTCTCTTAATCTTGCTCCCTTAGTCCTGAAAAGAACTGGGTTGTGGAAACAGGGGCGAAAGTACATGTTGTAAGGATTGTTTCCTGCCTAGAGGAAGAAACATGAAGACATATCCAGTTTTCCACCAATTCATAACAGAGGGGAGGAAAGCTAACTGCTCCAACAAGATACCCACTGGCTAAATTTTTCCATTATATATGGCAGACTCCCATTAACAAGAAAATCATATTTAAAATATGAAGCCACAGATGTTACCAGATGTGGATGCAATAAATAAAGAACAAACATTGGTACACATTATCCTAGCCTTCCTACTTCTGGGCTAGATGTCAGGGTACAAGTCCCTCTCGTCATAGTAGAGTCATAGCATGTCCAACCAGGTAGTTAAAACATTTTTGTTCTGTAATATATTATGGGGAACTTATTTTGTGTAAAATAATGCAATGTATCTAACTTGCATAAGGTGTCAAGACCCCCAGAGAAAACCTACAGCTGAGGATGTTGAAGAAATATCATCTTCATCACCATCACTTCATCCTCTTTCTACAAATTCTGATAAGCCCCCCTTAGCTCCAGAGGCGATGAGCCTTATTACTGATGAAACCAAAGGCCCTGAAAAGTGCCAGAAATCAAACGCGGACTTAACTGTCTCTGAAACACCAGGAAAGGCTGGAAGTCAGATTCGTGCTGGCATGGAGTATTGTGTCCTATTATTCTGTTGCTGTATCTGCGGATTTGAATCAACCAGTAAAGAGCTGTTGATGGATCATATGAAGGAACATGAGGGTGAGATCATTAACATCATCCTTAACAAGGACCACTGCTCCCAACCTGAACAGAGCGGCTCTGACTAAATCAACCTGGAGAAATTATATTTACAATACATATTGCCTCTTTATGGATGGAGTCATGAGATTAACTTGTACTAGTGTGAACAAACCGTGAATGTCAACAATTCAAAGATTGATTTTAGTCCATTTCAAACGGTGTAAACATTACTGTTGTTGCCCTTTTAAGAACATATTACAAGTAATATCTTGCATATAAGTAACCTAGGTGCAAGGAAGATGTTCAAGGATCATTTTGATATTTCATTTCTCCTATACTGCCCTGCACCATGTCCTAAATACTGGTGTTTAGGTACAGATGGTATTTCTGTATTTATTGAATTTTTTTAATATTTATGCCTGTAGTTATAAGCTGTTACATGCAGTGAAGTTATTGCATTCACAATGCACTTTGCTTCTGGTGCTATTTTATAATCATATCACTGAACAAATCTCTTGTAAAGACAGCAGTACGTGAAGGGGTCATTGAGTGAAAGCTTTTTCCTTGTTCAGTTGTAATATAAATTTATTCTTTGAACAAAGGTTTTGTTCAAAATTTTATGTCATGCAGTAATTTTCTGGGGACGTGGTCTTGCCAAAGTCTGCACAGGTTTCTGTCTAATTGAGAATGACAGCAGGCTGACTTGAAACACGAGAGCCTCGGGTATGTGCTTTACAACCCAATGCAAATGGAAAGGAATAGAGCTTCTTCAGACAAGCAAGTTAACATGTTGTACACCTTTAAAAGACATCATGCTTTAATCTTGCATTTTTTGTGTTCCATGAATACCTAATTTTACTGTAGACAGATTATCTTTGAAGTTCCATACAACAATGCTGTTGAGTTATTTCAAAGGGATCAGAAAATTGGTTTTGTTCTAAACATAGCATGCACTGACATTTTAAAACTTATTTTGTTGGAGGAACGGAGAACTGCTAATTTATTTTCCCCGTTAGTTCAGATGCCCATTTAAAGTTCACAAATGTTCACAAGGGCTGTGATCCTGTAGACTGAAATGTCCAGGCTTTGAGATCTATATTTAAAGAGTGTATACAAAATTGATATTTTAGAATGTTTTATCACAAGTGGAAGTTATTCAAATCATCTTTAATAAGATCATTGTTATGGAACCATTTACTCAGGTTTGTCCTGAGCTTTTGGTGATAAAATGGCCACTTAAATAAAAATAAACATTAGTAGTTTGACTTGCATTAAGTCCTTGAAACGGTTATAATTTTTGATTTTACTGCTTAAAATTATGATTTCTCTAATTTTACAAGAAATATTACACTGAATGATATAAGCTGAACAAGCAATGAAAGTACCTTGCTGCAATTCAACTTGCATCTAAAATCGTCTATCCGAGTTTGAAGGAAATTCACTTAGAATTTGGCAATGTAATTGAAGATATAAAGCTGAATTTACTTCTAACAAACATGAGCATTGATGTGAATACAATTTGAAAAAGGTAACAATTTTACAATTAGTTAACTATTTTGGTTCAATACAGATATTGTCACGAAATGATAGTTAAGAACTTGTGATTTTACCTTTGAATTTACTGTTCATTTTTGAACTTGATGGTTTAATTTTTAGAACTCTGTGAATTCCTAACTGTTTAGTTTGAACAATAAATTGACCTTGCCAGCCTTGACTGAAACATTCAAAATCTATTTAAAATTCAAATATCTGTGAGGAAATATTTTGCTATTTATGCCCAGCTGTATCTTTGAGAAATACGAAGGCATCCCTATTTCCATGCATGTCTTTGGCCAAAATAGTGTTGGGATTGTGAAAAATGCCAGAAGAACCAGTTTGTTGTCTTCCTTCTGAGACTTACTACAAACAAGTAGGGGAGATATGTGTTTCAGCTGTAACTGTTAGAGTGCTTTGTATTTGTCAACTGATAAAGAGTTTTTCCAAACACTTCCACATGAATTTGTTATCTTTTTTAAAATGTTTAGTTTGTGGTTTGAGTGAGGATATGTTTGCCTTTTATATGATAACTTTGTACTGATTATTCTGTGCATTTGATATTACCCACAAAAACATACTCTGTTAACATTCATCACCTTTTTACTCGAAAAGAAATACAAAGGTTATTGCATTGAAATTTGCCTGTATTTTTACAATTCTTCACAAACCATCATGGTAAACTAACTGACTGTCCTGTTATTGGATTCATCCTTTTTTTGATAGTCCAAAACCTAGCAGTGGTTGGAAGAATATTGTGAAGCCTTAATGGGCTGGCAGTTATTTGAAAGACAATGGGAAGCAATCTGAAAAGTTTCTAAATAAAAACTGAAAGAACTGCAGATGCTGTAAATCAGAAACAAAAACAGAAGTTGCTGGAACAGTTCAGGGGGTCTGGCAACATCTGTGAAATCAGTGTTAATATTCCATGTCTGGTGACCCTTCCTCAGAACTGGGAAGGGTCACTGGACCCAAAACTTTAACTCTGATTTCTCTTCACAGGTGCTGCCAGACCTGCTGAGCTTTTCCAGCAAACTCTGATTTTGTTTCTGGAAAGTTTCTAGTTTTGCCCGATTGTACTGATTACACATGCACTGCATAAACACATTATTTAGACCAACAATGATTAAAAGTCAAGTGTCATTTGATAAGTGTCCAGTGTTAATGTGGCTATTTGCAAACCAAGTAAGAACTGATTTGGTTTAAGTTCACAATATGAATGAAACTAAGATTTTTAGAAACTGAATCCATTGTGCTTGTTTCACACTGTTGATACACAAGGCAACATTCTATTGATGTGAATGATTGAAATTCCGACTTAATAAATGTAGAGCAGGTGACACACTGTAGAATGTCTGTCCTTACATTGGTAAAATCTCAAAATCTTACATAAATTCTGTTACTGAATAGAGAAATCAAAGCCTGTTGTAAGCCAACATTATTTACCTACTTTACATTCTGTGATGAGTGAAACGATTTTCACAGGTCTTGGACATTCTAAGAGATTGGGAGTAAAATATTAGAGGTAAATAAAATAATTGCTTTAACAGCTGTTGTATAAAGTTCCATGTATTTAAAAATAAATTATGGTTCCATGGTTAAAGAGCTGAAGGGATAACAGGATCTGTATTTCAAGTTTTTTGTTCCTCTTTAAGCTGGATTCATCTTTACAAGTATATCCACTGTGAACCTGAATTAATGCAAGGTTGCCTGAAAGTTTAAATACTGTGCATTGTAGGTAGCTTGTAGTTTCATTGCTACCATGCTTTACATCAGTTTATTTTGGGTGACCATGCCATAGGCAAGGGTAAGAAAAAGCTCGTTTTTGTGAGACATTAATGAATTTAATTTTAAAGGTTTAGTCTGCAGTTTTTTAGATCCTATTACAAATGTATTTTTTATTCCTGTTATTGTTTCTCTTATCAGACATTATGCTTTTTGGTTTGTGTTATTCTATGCTCATACTGTATCTCCAAAATGTATGAAAGGTATTAAATGAAAGTTTCATAAGATGGCTACTGGTACCATATTTGGACATTTTGAAAGCACTTAATTAAAATAATATATAATTGTTAAAGATCCAAGATTGTACAAGGAAAGTTTAAAATTTGATACATGAAGTGGATACAGAAGCTTATAAGTAAATGTAACGTACGTGCCATTTGATATTAAAGAATTATTTTGAATACATGTACTTTCTCCACCCCCCGCCAATGTCACCAACAACACTAAAACATTTTGTTAGCCAAAGCATTTTAGAAGACTGACAAGTATCTTTAAATAATAGGATTGTATGAGTGTGTGCGTGTAGGAGTGTGTATCCAAGTTTGATCTGCACGTTAAGCTGCATGCCTTAATGCCAAAACCTCTATGGATCTCTTACTGTAGAACTGATCAAGCTTTTCTGTGTTAATAAAACCAGACCTGTAGTACCTCTGTAATTATTGTACTACTTAACGTTGTGTAACATCAGATTAATTTATTTTACTTGTAATGTTTGTCATCCATTATGTTTTATTCAATATTCCATTTGTAATTTAGTAATAAATCTTTGTCTTAAAAAATGAACAGTATACATTCTGTTTAGTTTATCTGTTTTTTTATCCATAATGTTGTCTCCAAATGCAGTTCTTAACAAAGAGTTAAGTGCTGCTTATTCAGGTCTGTGTTGTGACCGTAGGATTACTTAGCAGCATGGAAAGAAGCCAGTTAGCCCAACCGGACATGTCATTGTTTATTCTCCATTACCAGTAGTCCCAATTCAACATACTAGCTCTGTTCTCATATCTCTTTGTTTCTCTTTCCTTTAACTACATTTTTTATTATGTCCCTCAGCTTTGACTTGGTTGTTGAATTTCGGCTGTAACTGTTCAAAAGCTTCATTACCTATTATAGTTAAAATTATACTTTTTATAATTTTTACAGGTGGGCATTGCCCACAGCTTGAACAGTGGGAAATTGATTAAACCTGTTGGCTGAATGCATCCGTATGTGGGGGGAAGAAATATGTTCTACTTTGGTCAAACTACATGTACATGCATTGAAAATTCCTGCATAGAATCCAAAATTTGAATGTAAATGTCATTTCTATTGCAACATTTGAACTAGATTTAGCAACTTTTGCCCTACACTAAAAGCTGTTTTTAAGAAGCAAAATATTTCTCAGTGCTATTCCTAACTATAAAATGTTTTCATGTATCCAGTGAGAATGACATGTCTGATTTGTTTCATTCATGTCCTAAGCCATTAATTTTTTTGAAAGCTTTACATATGTTATCTGACCCTGTGTGTCCCCCTTATTTCACAGCTTCATTACAGGACGTACTTATTTTATAAACTGAAATGGGAAGCAGTTGGCAAATACAAAATTCTGGTGACATCAGCTAACGTGACAGAAGTGCTTGAACCTGAGTTTTGAAACTTGTCAAAAACTTAAACAATATTCAAATAATGTTAAAAATAAATGTAAGACTATGTATTTTAAACATATAGTAGTGCTCTGCAAAATAATACATTAAAATTTTAAAACATATTTTAGAGAAAACCTTGAACTGGTTTTAGAGAGTATAAGTGCTGCTTTCTTCATCTATCTCATCAATGTTCATTTCATCCCCAATTGATCCACATGGACAGACATGAAAACCCTTTAGCAAAATTTATACGAAATCTTTGTGAATTTTTAAATCATGAAGTATATCAAAGTCACATAAAATCACAAAGGACAAGAAGGACATTCAATGTAAGTAAGTGTGAGGTTATCCATTTGGACTGATGAAAGGAGAGATTGGGATACCTTCTGGATGGTATGAAGTTAAATACAGTGGATTCCAAAGAGACGTGGGGGTTCAGGTGCATAGATCTTTAAAATGTCTTGAACAGGTGCAGAAAATAATCAAGAAAGCTAATAGAATGCTGGCATTTATATCCAGAGGACTGGAGAGCTAGAATGCAGAAGTTGTGTACAAACGTGGTGGCCAAAGGGCCTGTTCCTGTTCACTAATTTCTGTTTGTCATACAAATGACCTCACTTGGAGTACTGTGAGCAGATCTGGGCACTGCACCTTAGGAAGGATATATTGGTCTTGGAGGGTGTACAACATAGGTTTACAAGAAAACTTCTGAAATCTGAGTATTAAAATTATGAGCAGAGATTTTACAAATTAGGCCTGTTATTTCCAGAATTTAGAAGATTAAGGCGTGATCTGATCAAAGTGTTCAAGATATTAACAAGAAAAAACAGCATAGCTAAATAAACTATTTCCACTGGTTGGAGATTCTAGAACTAGGGGGCATAGGCTGAGAATTAGGGTCACACCATTCAGGAGAGATGTTCAGAAGCAGTTTACACACAAGAGATGGTAGATGTTTGGACCTCTTCCACAAATGGCAGTGTTGCTGAATCAGTTGTTAATTTTAAATTTGAGATTGGTAAATTTTTGTTAAGTGAAGGTGTTAAGGCATAAGGGCCAAAGGCAGGTATGTGGAGTTAGGCCACAGATTAGCCATAATCTTATTGAATGATTCAACAGGTTTGAGGGGCTGAATGGCTGCCTCCTGTTCCTATGTTCCCAAGTGTATTCTGAAATCTGACAAAGAGGGTCTTGAAAGCTGGAATCTATTTGCAGGAGCAGAAACCAATTGAATATCATAGTTCAGCTGCTGGATCAAAAAGAAATCTCTTCGAACAAAAACAGTTAAGCTTGTGTTGCACCCCACCTGATTTTGTATATCAAAGCGTAATGTATATTAACAGGATATGCCATTTCGGCCATTATTTTTGTGTTGCCAAGAAATACAAAGGAACTGTTTCCTGTAACAGAAAGCCATTGTTATAAACTTCCGACACCTTAACGGGAAGTTCAAACATCGAGGAGCGACTTGTAGTTGTGAGAATTATTAAAAGTCCTGTAGAAATGTTGCTAAAATTTCTGAATGTCCTACTGTTGCTGAGTTTAATGCAATGTTTTGAAAAACATACAGCTATACCTTCTTATCAAGAGAGAGCTGAGCAGTTAATGAAAAATACAGCCCTGATTGATGGGTAGGTAAATTATTATATTTATAATTTGTTGAAATTGCAGATCATGCTTTCAGCTTTAAGGCTTCACTGAATAAGTAAAAGTACCGCTTAAGTCTTTATAATTGATTTACATAAATAGATGTAACTGATATTTTGATTAGCCTAGGACTCCACTAGATTTCAATGTTATAGAAAAAAAGCAAATATTGTAAGTATTCATGTATATGTTGATATGCGAAGTACATGAGCATTATGTAGAAGTTGACGGTAGTTTTCAGTGATTAATTATTTATCATTAATTTAAAGGCATGTGCAGGGACCTTTTCAGGTTTTCTGTCCACCACTTCTGGCAGAATCACTTAGCCAATTGCCAAAACTTGTGTGATAATCTAGCATGATGTTTTCAAGTTAAAATAACAAGTACAAAGCTCAATTTAGACATGAGGAAGAAGTGATAGAATGGGTTATCTAGAATTGCAGAATGACCGTATTAATATCCAAGAACTACCTGGCTGCTCCCTCAGAGACATGAGAGAAAAGATGGTATTTCAGAATTGCAGCTCAGTGCCAGATGATACACAAGAATCATGAAAAGGTGAAATTTCACATCTGCCACCTGAACTGGACATCAAAGTCAATAGATTTCACTTGTCATCTCAACAGAAGAGGAAGGACAGTCAGGGACAGGTTAATGAACACAATGAGGCTGATAGGCTGAAATCTGTTTATTTCAATGGAAAATGCGTTATTGGTAAGGCAGATGAGCTTAGAGCCTCAGTCAGTACATGGAAATATGTTATGGCCATTTTAGAGACCTGGTTGAAGGGGGAGCAGGACTTGCTGTGCAACTTTTCAGCGTTTTGATGTTTTCGACAAGATAGGGAGGTAAAGGTGGAGGAGCTGCATTATTAATCAAGGAGCATGTCAGACCTGCACTTAGAGAAGACAAACGGGAGGGCTGATCCACTGAGGCAATATGAGTAGAGCTTAAAAGTAAGATGGGTGCAGTTCTGATGGGATTATACAATAGGGCCCCCAACAACCACCGAGACATTGAAAAACAAATGTGCAGGCAGATTATGGAAAGATGCAATTAACAACAGGTTGTCATGGTGGGTGACTTTAGCTTGGGACTTCCTTAGAGCAAGAGGCTTAGCTGGGACAGAATTTGTTAGGTGCATCCAAGATGGTTTCTTGAAAAAGTATGTGGATATTCAGACTAGAGGAGGGGCCATACTAGACTTGTATTGTCTAATGAGCCTGACCAGGTGACTGACTTTACACTGGGAGAGCATTTAGGAAACAGTGATCACAATTCCATAAGTTTTAAGATAGCTATGAATAAGGATAAGTTTGCGGGAAGGTACTAAGTTGGGGGAGGGAAAATTATGACAGTATTAGACAGGAGCTAGGGGGAGTTAATTGGGAGCAATTGTTATTGGGTGTTATAAATCAGAAGTCAACCCCCCTCTGATAACCATAACCGAAACATCCAGAGAGATGGCACCTCATCCTATAATCTGTTAAAAGAGCCCCAATCTGGTGTAAAGGAGTAGTTAAATAAAAATAAACCCCTGACACACTCTCTTTATAACCACCAAGTAACAATTTATTTATCTAACTCTAACAGTGAACAAACTAAACTATTAACAAACTGAATACCCCTTCTAACTACTAACCATTTCTAAATAAAACAAGATTCTAATGGTATGCTGTTCCAATAAGTATGAATCCTGCCTATATAAAATAAAATTTAAAAATTAGAATTTAGTCTCTCAAAATTGCAGCCAGGTTACGTCTTCCAGAATGTTCCGTGCCATCTCCATTCATCTTCTGTCAGGAATGTTCTCTATGAATTCTTCTGTCTGGAATATTAGCAAAGAGCACCATGGTACCTTTATTAATTAGATAATGCTTTCTCTAAGAGCTGAGACAGCTGACCTCTTATCAGATGGCAGTTGATTTTCTGCTGATGTTGTAACTCTGCCTATCTTTTATACCCTTGATAACATATCAATTTCTTACAATAAGATTGGTCCTATGTCGTCAAAACCATCAGATTTAAATTCAATTGGTTTTTCGTATCTAAGTGCCTGGTTTAAGTTAATTGGCTAAAATCAGACCTGATTGTCTTGATGACAAAACAAAACTGCAGCTTGGCCTGCTAACCATCCAGCCTTTTGATACGAATGTTACAATTCCGGTGCTCTATGCACCTGCAAACCCACAAGCTACTCATTTTTTTTTCAAGCCTAGAAAAAGCATGTCATCTTTTAAAGCGACCACACACTGCTTTCCCCCCAACATTATATAAACGTTAATATTTTACAAACACCAAATTCTAATGTCCTGCCTTCCAATCCACAAGTACTCTACCCAACTCCGCAATATTGGGTAAGTCCATATTTGACATGTGAGTGTTGTTTAAACTACTGATCAGAGTTCATGACTGGCATGTTCCAGAAACGAGGAAAGACAGTCATGGCAAGGTATGGGACCCTTGGATGATGAGGCAGGTTAAGAATTTAGCCAAAAACAGAAAAAAAGCATATGTAAGGTTTAGAAAGCTGAAATTGGACAGAGCCTGTCAGAATATAATGCAAGTAGGAAAGAACTCAAACAGGGAATTAGGAGACCAAGGAGGGACCATGAAATGTTCTTGACCAGGAGCGTCAAACAAAATCCCAGGCATTTCATACATACATTAAAGGCAAGAACATAACTAGGGAGAGGTAGGAGCACTGGAGGTTAAAGGAGAAAACTTGTGCTTGGAGGCAGTGGATATGGGTGAGATCCTAAATGAGTACTTGGCATTGGTATTCACCAAGAAAGATAATGAGATAAGTGTGAGGTGTGCTAATATGCTAGAGCATTTTGAGATCAAGAAAAAAGTGGTGTTCAGTCTCTTGAAGTGCATTAAGGTGAATAGGTCCCCAGGGCGTGATGAAATCTACCTCAGGTTATTGAGAAAGGAAATTGATGGGGCCTTGACCAAGATCTTTGGCTACTCACCAGTCCTCAAGGACATCCCCAGTGGCTAGTATGAATACAATGTTGTTCCTCTGTTCAAGAAGGAAAATAGGCATTATCCAAGAAGTTATAGACCGTTAAGTCTCACATCGGCAGTTGGGAACCTATTGGAGAAGATTCTTAGGGATAGAATTTTACATGCATTTTGATAAGCATGGCCTAATTAGGGACAATCCGCATGGTTTTGTGCAGGGCAGGTCATGTCTTAAACTAACTTAATTTTTTTTTGAGGAGATGATGAACATTATCAATGAGGGTGGAGCAGTGGATGTTGTTTACCTGGTTTTTAGTAAGATTATCGACAAGGTCCCTTATTATAGGCTCATTGAGAAAGTTAAGGTGCATGGTATCCATGGTGACTTGGCCATTTGGATTCAGAATTGGCTTGACCATAGAAGACAGAGGGTAGTGGTGGAAGGATGTTTTATCTGGCTAGGGGTCTGTGACTAGTGGAGTTCAGCAGGGATCCATACATGCACCACTGCTGTATGTCACACATATTAATGACTTGGATGAACACGCACGTGGGTAGGTTAATAAGTTTGAAGGCAACACAAAGATTGGGGGAGTTGTAGATAGTGTTGAAGGTTGTCAAAGGATACAGTGGGGTATAGATCAGCTGCAAATATGGATGGAGAAATGGCAGATAGAGTTTAATCTGGGCGAGTGTGAGGTGTTGCACTTTGGGAGATCAAATGTTAAGGGAAAGTAAATAGTTAATGGCAGGATCCTTAACAGCATTGATGTACAGAGGGATCTTGGGGTTCAAGTCCATTGCTCCCTGAAAGCAGCCATGCAAGTAGATTGTGTGGTAAAGAAGGCATATGACATGCTTGCCTTTACTGGTCAGGGCATTCAGTACAAGAGTTAAGATGTCATGTTGCAGCTTTATAAGACTTGGTTAGGTCACGCTTAGAGTATTGTATTCACGTATGGTTGCCACATTACAGGAAGGATGTGGAAGGTTTGGAGAGGATGAAGAAGAGGTTTTTCAGGATGCTGCCTAAATTAGATGGTAGGAGCTGTAATGAGAGGCTGGACAAACTAGGGTTATTTTCTCTGGAGCAGCAGAGGCTGAGGAGAGACCTGATAGAAGTTTATAAAATTATGAGAGGCATAGATAGGGTTTAACGGTCAGAATCTATTTTTTCCCCAGAGCTGAAATGTCTAAAACTAGTGGGCATGCATTTAAGGTAAGAGAGGGAAAGTTCAAAGGAGATGTGAGAGTAAGTCTTTTACATAAAGTGGTAGGTGTCTGGAAAGCACTGCCAAGGGTGGTGGTGGAAGCAGATATGCTGGGGCATTTAAGTGGATTTCAGAGGAACACGTGAATAAGCAAGGAATGGAGAGATATGGACCATGGGCAGTCAGAAGGGACAATTTTAGTTTGGTGTCATGTTTGGCACAACATTGTGGGCCAAAGGGCCTCTTCCTGTGCTGTACTGTTCTATGTTCTATGAGAACGCATATCAGTTGGCTGAATTAAAAAATATGAATGCAATATGAGTGAATTTCAATGAACTAGCAAACATGACAATTACTAAGATTGATGAAGAAACCTTTTAACGATGACTGGCTATGAGAAGACATCATTCACAATGGCTTCAGTTCTCTTGGGAGTCAGAGCCACTTGGAACAGGAGCATTCCCTGGAGGATAGTAAGATTTGTGTGGAGCTTGCCAATATGCAAGGGCATTTTGAGATCAAGAAAGAAGTGGTGTTGGGTCTTTTGAAGGGCATTAAGGTAGGTATGTCCCCAGGGTCCAATGGTATCTACCCCAGTTTATTGAGAGAGGCAAGAGAGGAGATTATTGGAGCCTTGACCAAGATCTTTGTCTTCACTATCCATTGAGAGGTCCCAGAAGACTGGTGATTAATCAATGTTGTTCCTCTGTTCAAGAAGGGAAATAGAGATAATTCAGAAAACAATGGACCGATGAGTCTCACATTGGTGGTTGGGAAGCTGTTAGAGAGAATTCCTAGGGATAGAATTTATGCCAATTTGAAAAAGCATAGCCTAATTGGGGACAGTAAGCATGACTTTGTGCAGGACAGGTCATGTCTTATTAACTTGATTGAATTTTTCAAGGTGACAAAGGTGATCAATGAGGATACAGCAGTGAATGTTGTCTACATGGATTTTAGTAAGGTTTTCGTCAACGTCCCTCATGGTAGGTTCATCGAGAAAATTAAGATACATGAGATCCATGGTGACTTGGCCATGTAGATTCAGAATTAGCATGCTCGTAGAAGGCAGAGGGTAATGGTGGAAGAGTGTTTTTTTTCTGGCTGGAGATCCATGACTAGGGGTGTTCCACAGGGATCTGTACTGGGACCTCTGCTGTTTGTGATATATAAATGACTTGGATGAAAATGTAGATGATTGGGGGTTAGTAGGTTTGCAAATGATACAAAGATTGGGGGAGTTGTGGATAACGTAGATGGTTGTCAAAGGATACAGCAGGATATAAATCATTTGCAGATATGGGTGGAGAAATAGCAGATAGAATTTAATCCGGTTAAGTGTGAGTGCTGCACTCTGAGAGATCAAATGTTAAAAGTATACAGTTAAATGGCAGGACCCTGAACTGCTCTGATGTACAGAGGGATTTTGAGTTTCAAGCCCATAGCTCCCTAAAAGTGGCCTCGCAAGTAGATAGGGTGGTAAAGAAGGTGTGTGGCATGCTTGCCTTTATTGGTCCAGGAACTGAGTACAAGAGTCAGGATGTCATGTGGCAGCTTTATAAGCCTTTGGTAGGCTACATTTAGAGTATTGCGTTCAATTCTGGTCGCCACATTGTAGGAAGGATTTGGAGAGGGTGCAGAAGAGGTTTACCAGGATGCTGCGTGGATTAAAAGTTATGAGCTATAAGGAGAAGCTAGAAAAACATGAATTGTTTTGTCTGGAGCGGTGGAGGCTGATGGGAGACTTGATAAAGTCTATAAAGTTATAGGACGCACAGATAGGGTTGGCGTACAGAATTTTTTTCCCAGAGTTGAAATGGATAATACCAGGGGCATGCATTTAAGGTGAGAGAGGGAAAATTCAAAGGAGATGTGAGAGGCATATTTTTTGCACAGATTGTGGTAGGAGTCTGAAACATGCTGCCAGGGTGGTGTTGGAGGTAGGTACGATAGGGGCATTTAAGGGACTTTTAGATAAACACATGAATATGCAAGGTAAGGAGGGATATGGACCAAGGGCAGGAAGAAGGGATTAGTTTAATTTGATGTCATGTTAGGCACAACATCATGGGCTGAAGGGCCTGATCCTGTGTTGTACTGTTCTATGTTCTAAATCCAGTGATATTGCAGAATCATTAAGTTCAAGAGTTAATGTTTTAAGTCTGCTATGACTGCTTCAGAGACAGTTCTGGACAACAGTTAAACCAGACTTGTAACCTTAACTGTTTCTCTCTTCACTGATGTTGCCAGCATTCTCTGTTTCATATTTCCAGCATCTACAGTATTTTGCTTTCATTAAGTTCATTGGTTGGTAAGAAACTTTACTAGGGTCACTGCAACTTCAGGGTCTGGAGTGAGGAAGGAAACGGGTGACCATCATGCACTCCGACAGAAACATGCAGGTAATGCAGAGTACCCTGGGCTCCTGCTCACAAATTAGTTTTCTACTTTGGAAACTAATGAAGGCATTAGTTCCTCAAGGGAATGCATTCAGAGCCACATTTGTGGCACTGCAAGCAGCTCAGCCTTATGTGGAGGAGGAGGAAGGAGGTGCAATAAGAACAGGGGATTCATTAGCTAGGGGTATAGACAAGCATTTCTGTAGCCATATATGTGATTCCAGGATGGCATGTTGTCTTACCGGTACTAGGGTCAAGTATGTCATAGAGCGGCTGCAGGACATTCTTCTGGAGGAGATTGTGGACTGCCAAAGGTTGTGGTCCACATTAGTACCAATGAGCTGGGTAGGAAGCAGATGTGGTCCTATGCAGGGGTTTGGGAACCAAAAGTGGACAGTAGATCAGAATATCAGGGTTCATAAAATACATGGAAATACAGTAGTCAAAGTAAGAAAGAAAGTCTAAATCAGGATTACTTTGCTTATGTGTGAATGCACAATGTATGTTAAATAAGATTGAGAAGTTACAGGTGCAGATGGCCATGTGGAAATATAATGGTATAGCAATAATAGAGATCTGGCTTAAGGAAGAGCAAGATCAATGTTCTGTCAGGCTGTACAGCCACTCAGAGGTTCCACATACATTGATTAGCAAGACACTGCCATTCCTGTCATTAACTTCTGCTTTCAGAGCTGCTATTGTGCACAGAGCTCTGAAATTCACACAGCAGAAAAAATAATTAGAGGGAATGTTGGACAAAACTGAGAGTTAAATATTCCTGGGTACAAGGTGTTCAGAAAAGAAAGAAAAGGAGGAGGGGTAACAGTATTGTTTAAGGAGGGCATTGCAGTGCTGGGGAAGAAAAAGATGTCTTAGAGGACTCAAGTACAGAATCAATTTGACCAGAGCTAAGAAACAAAATGAGTACAGTTGCAATGTTAGGTGTAGTTTATAAATTGTGGGAAGGATGAAGAGCAATATCTGCAGAGCGATTACAGGGATGCCAAAGTTGTAGAACAGTTATAACGGGGGACTTCAATTACCCAAATATAGACTGGAGTACTGATAGTTTTGGGGACAGCAAGGAACAAGTGTTCCTAGATTGTGTTAAGACAGCATCGTATGTCCAGTCCAACAATAAAGAATGCACTGTTGGAGCTGGTTCTTGGAAATGAGGTTGTTCAAGTGCATTAAGTGTCAATTGGTGTGTATCTATGAGACGGTGATTATTGTACCATCAGGTTCAGGATGATGGTGGAGAATGGCAATCAATCCAGAGTAAGAAAACTCAATTAAAAGAGAGCCAATTGAGGAGGCAATGGCCTAGTGGTATTATCACTAAACTGTTAATCCAGAGATCCAGGCAATGTTCTGGGAGGCCTCGGCTCAAATCCTGCCATGGCAGATGGTGGAATTTGAATTCAATATTTTAAAAAAGCTGGAATTAAAGAGCTAATGATGGCTATGAAGCCATTGTCGATAGTCATGAAAAATCCATCTGGTTCACTAACCTGAACTGACCTACAAGTGATTCCAGACCCACTGCAATGTGGTTGACTCTTAACTGCCCTCTGAGCAATTAGGGACTGGCAATAAATGCTGGCCTAGTCAGCAATGCCTACATCCCATGAGTGAATAGAAAAAAACTTCAATGGGGCAAGAATGGAACTAGGGAGGATAGACTGGAAGGCCAGGCTGGTAGAACAAACTAACTGACCAATAGGCTACCATCAAAGAGCAGGTGGTGTGGATACAATCAAGGTATATATATTGCCTCAAATGGGAAAGATAGGACGAACAAATCCAGACCTCCCTGAATGCCAAAGGGAAGAGAAATTAAAGAAGAAAAAAATGTACTTATGACACCTGTTAAGTTTGTAATACAATTGAGAACGAAGAGGAATACAAAAGTTCAGAGAGAAGGTAAAAAAGCAAAAAGAGAAGCAAAGAGAAATTGGGGAAAGGCTGACAGCCAACAAAATGGGATGTTCCAAAGTCTTCTATAAATGGTGAAAGAGTCATGAAAAGAGTAAGAGAACAAATTAGAGACTGAAAAGAAGATTCACATGTATATATAAGGGGATGGCTTAGCTGTTAAATGAATATTTTGCATCTGTCCTTACCCAAGAGAGATGGTGACAAAGGAGGGAATTCTGCCACTAGAAGGAGTCAAAAGGGCAGCAGTGTTGGATAGACTGTTGGTGGTTAAAGTTGACAAGTGAGTGGGACCAGGATGAGATGTATCAAAGGATATTGAAGGAAGTGAAGGTGGAAATCGTAGAGCCACTGACCATAATCTTTCAGCCTTTCCTAGATTTGGGGAGGTGACGGAAGACAGTAGACTTGCAAACATTGTGGTTCAAGAAACATAGTAAGGACAAGTGCAGCATTTGCTGTTTAACTTCAGTGGTGGGAAATCTTCTGGAAATAATTATTTGAGATTGAATTAGTGGTCCCATGGGAAATGTTTAGTTGATTAGGAAAAGTTGGCACGTGTTTATGAAGCAGTAATCATACTTCACTAACTTGCTGGAGTTTTTGAGGAGGTACCAGAGAGTCAATGAGGATAATGCTAGTAATGTTTACGTGGACTTCCAGAAGGAATTTGATACAGTGCCACACAACAAACTTGTAAGAAAAGTTATAGAGTGTGGAATATTATAAAAGGGGCACTAGAAATATGGATACAGAATTGACAGTGACAGGAGATAGTCATTGTCAATGAATTTTTGTTTTGATTTGGGATAAGTGTTTGTCGTGGAGTTCCCCAGGGGAATTGGGATTCTTGCTTTTCCTGTTGGATGTTAATTGTCAATGTGTTGGTGTGAAGGGAACAATTTCTAAGTCTGCAGATGATATAAGAGTTAGAAGAATTGTAGAATCTGTAGAAGCCAATGGACAAAGACAAGTAGATAGAGTGAGCAGATAGGTGGCAGATGAGATTCAATGCAGAGAAGTGTAAGGTGATGCATTTTATAGGAAAAACAAAGACCGAACAAAACAGGGGTACAATCCTAAAGGGGATGAAGGAGCAAGGGACATGGGTGTATATCTGCACAGATCATTAAAGGTGGCAAGGTATATAGAGAGAACAGTTAGTAGAGCATACAGTATTCAAAGCTTTATTTATAGGGGCATAGAATACAGCAGCAAGGAGGTGATATTGAACTTGTATAAGACACTTCTTAGACCTCAGCTAGCATAATGTGTAAAGATCTGGATGCCACATTATAGGTAGGATACGTGCATATTGTAGAATGTAGAAGCAGTTTACGTGAAGGTTCCAGGAAGGAGAAACTTCAGTTGTAAGGATAGATTGAAGATATGGGTCTATTCTCTTTAGAGAGACAAAGGCTAAAAGGAGATCTGATAGAGGTTAGTAAAATCCCAAGCAGGTTAGATAGAGTGGATAGCAAGTAATTGCTTTCACTCATAAGAGAAACACGAATGAGAGGGCATAAATTTAAAATGGTTTACAAAAGAACCAAATGTGATATGAGGAAAAAAAAACTTCTTCCACTCGTTGAGTAGTTAGGGTATGGAATGCACTGCTTTGGAGTGGAGACAGGTTCATCTGAGACATTCAAGGGAGCACTTGATAATTATTTGGATAAAAATAACATGCAATGGTACAGGGAAAAGGCAGGAGATTAACATTAACATTAGGAACTGATCATTTGAAAAGCTGGTACAGACACGATAGACTAAATGGCCCCCTATGCCATAACACTTCTGTGATTTAGAGACTCTATAGCAAATGGCACAAAATTAAATACTTGTATTCACTGGCAAAATTCTCCCCAAAGAGAAATTTTAGGAAGATGCTGTTGTCCATGTTCACAAGAGAAGCTAAACGAATAAAGGCAGGTACAAGAAATGGATGAAATAAGTGTGGAATTTGAGAGCAAGAGCACAACGGAGAAAGGTTTGTTCATCTGTGACACGTTCAAATCTCACCTTCAATGATGTAGTCTGTGATAAGAACAGGTCGGAATTTGGGAATTGTATTGTGAATAACACCTCCAGTCTCCCCAGTGCTTGCTCACTATCTACAAGCCAGGAGAGTGATCAAATATTTGCCTGGTTGAGTTCAGCTTCAACAACGTTCAAGAAGCTCAACACTGTCCCTCACAGTGCAGTCTGCTTGCTTAGCATCCCATCTGCCGCCTTCAATGTTCACTCCCTTCACCAGTGACGCACAGTGGCAGTAGTGTGTACCTTGAAGTGGAATAACTCACCATGGTCCTTCAACATGACCTTCCCAACCTATGGCCTCTCCCACCTAGAAAGACAAATGAAGCAGCTTACATGGGAACACTGACACCTGCAAGTTTCCCTCCAAGCCACTCACCATCCTGAATTGGAAATATGTTGCCATTCCTACACTGTCACTGGAACTCCCTTTCCAACAGCACTGTGGTGTCCCTACACCCCAAGGATTGCAATGGTTTGAGAAGACAACTCACCATTACCTTCTCAGGGAAATTGGGGATGGGCAGTAGGTGATGACCTAGCCAACAAAGCCAACATCCCATAAGCAAATAATAAAGAAAAGCAACATTTTGCCCATAGGTCAGAGGTGCGTGGAATTAATGATTCTTTTTGACAATATTGCGATTAAGCAGAATTGCGAGTGTGTGTTATGTTAGTGGTGCAGAACTCAATTACTTGTGGCATGATGTTGCTAAAGTGATCTGTACTGCCAGTGGTGATGAAGGTGTTTTGAAAAGGTCATACAGCCAAGTAATGGGGTGAAAAGTTTGATGATTCAAACAGTGATCTGAGTGACTTTGCAGCAATTCACTGTAATATGATGTAGTAAACTTAATGTGGTATGTATTTATAACATGTTGGATAATAGGGTATATACTGTAGTTTACAATGTTACAAAATAACTAAAATAGAATTTAAATGATTTCTTTAGTATTGTTGGTTTTTACTTTATTCCATTGTGAAAGTTTTTTGTGCTCACATCAAGCATTCATGTCAATGCCTCAAAAATATTACCCATGTTAAAGATAACCCCCTGACATTTAGCCTAGAAAATTGGCATCAAAATTTGACTTTAACTCTAACATATACAATACTTGCATTTTCTGCTTTGCATGCATGCTACAAGATCAGAGCAACAGGCACACCTAAACCAGTATGGTACCAAGGTGATGTTTTTATATTTACTGTTGGCATGTGAAAGAAGGCCCATCAAATTGACAAGCTGAGAATTAATGACTTAGACAAAAATGTTCAAGTTTGTCTTGTACATACACAGATTGATTGCTAGTTTCAGTCATAAACAAAAATTATATTTCACAGTCCATGCCACCAGATTACTGTCTGGGTGCTGAAGACAGAAGTTTACACATACTCTCCTTGTTTTGGTAAGTGAAGACAAATTCCTTCAAGAGAAGAAAGTATATCTCCTATCAATACTCTTTTGATAAGAAGCAAGTTCTGAGAAAAATTTAATTCATTTTGACTTGGATCAATTGTCATTTTGGCTTGTGTTTTGCTGGTTTTATTATGAATACAATTAATGTTAGTTTTAGATGGCTGTTTCAAGAAGTTACAAGAATAAAACATTCTTGTCTGACAGATTGAGGCAAGTGAGTTTAGCTTCCTAACAAAAGGCTGCTTTTTTAAATATTGGTTGTTGAATAGTTTTGTTCCATTAAATGTTATCTTAAAAATTAGCTGTAAATAATCTGCCATTTGAGGTAATTCAGTGTTTTTCAATCAAGCTATTCCATTCAATTCCAAACCCCTCAGGATGACTAACATCTAATATAGCAGCTTTACTTGGTTGTGTATAGGGAAGGCATAGGTCACCTGCGAGAGGGGGGAGTTCACTATTATTTTTGTAGCATCTTTGATTGAATGGTGCCAGGCCAATGCTTCCGTATGGATCTCTGCAGTTGGTTCTATAGTTGGAAAGAGAGATTGACTCATTCCAATTCTATTGTAATGTTTTCCCATGTTTTTATAAAGCTGTATCTGTTTTTGAGGACCTGCCAGGGGCACTTGTAGTAATTGAGCCTCCACTGATTCAGTTATGCCACCACCTATCTGGCTTCAATTTGCCCTTCATCGGCAGGTCATTCATTGTTCAAGAATAAACAATTATGGCCTCAAGCAAGAATGATCATTTTATTCTGGGCACTAATTGCCTCCTTGCCTTGTCAGCTAGACAAACATAATCAGACAAAGGCATTTAAAAGTGACATCCATGCTCTCCATTTCATACACACATAACTGACATTAGAATTACATGTCATCAACAAATCCAGCAAGAAAGGTGAAACTCACTATTCACCGCAAAGCCTCCAAAGGATGAAGTAAAAGGTGGAGGAGAATGGTGAGAACCTAGATCTATAGGCCTAATGACATTTAACCAACTCTCTGCTGCACTCATATCATCCTGATAGACATCAAGGTCATAGCTGGCATGAACTTTAATTCTACTAATTCATTCAAAGGACTAACAGGGGACCCATGTGGCATCTCCCAATCCTCTACCCACAAATACTCTGGGATGTAACTGATGCTATTTTCTCCACTTCTCAGTTAGTAATATCTGTTCCCTGTGATTAGGAGAGGACAGCAGCTCAGCCAGTGGCATTTCCACCATCGCTGGTTTCCTGCAGGTGAAGGCCACAATTGTACTTCCCTTGCTCCTATCACCAACCTGCAGAGATCATCAACAGAAAAGGTGTCCGCTCCATCAATGCTCAAATTATATGTGGCCATCAATTTTTGGAAGTCTGCACCAAATACCCTAGGAGCTAGCATGATTCTTACTTGCTCGGGAACTCTCAGGTTCCTTATTTCAAAAGTCCTTTGCAATGCAGGAATGATTGTTACAATGTACAACTCTGATCACATTTATACCAGATCATAGTAGAACAGAACATAGACGTCCCTAAGAAGAGGGTTTGATGCCTGGAGCACTGCAGTGGAACCTGGCAGGTTAATAGAATGTGCTTTGCATCATTGTGGCATAATGTACTCTTTACAACTGGAGCTGACAAAGGGGGAGTGTCCTTGATGTGGACAAAATGGGGTTTGACAGCAATCTCTTGACAATGAAGATGATGATAAAGACATTGACCAGGAGGCTGTCGAAGAGACCATGACAGAGAAATGCATTGTAAAGCATGAGAAACCAGGGATAGCTTCATTGAAAACCACATCCAGGATAAATGTGCTGGGTTTGGACTTGGTTTAACTGTTTAACGTTGTACTGGTAGCCTGATGGACAACTGCTGCTAAATGCAAGGGACATGTGGACGTTGTTATTCTTGTAATCTTTGACTTTACTTTTGCTAAATAAATAGGAACATAGGAACAGGTGTAGGCCATTCAACACATCAAGCCTACTCCACCATTTAATCGAATTATGGCTGATCAAACACTTTAATGCCTTTTACCCACACTATTCCCATAACCCTGTCAACCATTGATAATCAAAAACGTATCAATATCTGGAATTTTCTACCCCAGAGGGTTGTGGAGTCTTTGAATATGTTTAAAATAGAGGTTTCATCACCCTCTAAATAAAAACATTTCTCCTCATTTCAGTTATAAATGACATTCCCAGTGGAAAGTGTGCTCCCTTGGTTCTACACTCCCCAACCAGGAAAAACATTTTACCTGCTCGATTTATTTAAGTATTTTGAAGGCTTCGCTGAGATCTTGTTTCACTCTTCTACCCCAATATCTGGCAGATTGTGGTACGTATGGAGGGTGCAGAGTCTGTTCACAGACATGATTGTCAATGCTAAAGTGGAGTAAAATATCCTGGCATGAAACAAAATAATGAAACTTTGGTAATTGATTAGTGTCATAAACCAATTAACCAAAAAGAGGAAACAGCAGCTGTTCAGTATCTCCGTAAAAAACTAATATACTGTACTATGAAATAATTTATTCTCGCTTTTAAAGTGTGCTTAACTTTCATTATTTCAGACACAATGACATGCCATGGCAGTTGAGGAAGCGAGTGCACAATGACCTTTCTGCCATAGACCTTAAAACATGGAATGTTACCCACACCAATATTGAGAAGCTCCGGGCTGGTTTGGTTGGTGCTCAGGTAGAAGATTCTTTATTCTTGAAATGTAACATATGTATTGATGCAATCTTAATGAGGTGGAGGTTGAAGGAAGGAGAATTATTTAGGAAATCGCCAGAACCAGTATTAAGTTTGCAAAATAGTAGTGAAGGCGATCGTTTCAGCACGCTTAAGGATATATAGCCTAAAAATTAACCAGGCCTTTAATTCCTTGTTTCTCTCACTAGCTGGAAATCATCTATGCAGAGCAATAGAAGTAAGAAAAGGGGATATGTTACAAATTACTTAAAATAAAGAAAATTAAAATTATTTCACTTGAATGATAAAAATCCAATAAGTTAGTGTCCAGTTGCTGTTCTTTCAGTTGATTGTGCCCCGAAATCCCTTTTGCAGGAGCTCAGATACAGCCAAATTTCAGGTGAAGATGTATGGATGCATGGTGAGAATTGGTTCATGTTGCAAGTGAAACTTGCAAAATCAGACTTCTCAGAAATATTGAGATCAGTTGTAGTGATTTAGCTGAGTCTGAGTCTGCTTTTTCTTCGGTGTTACAACCAGATTAATGAGTATTGATAAAAAGCTGTGTCTTTAAAGGTGGTTCAAACAAACTAACAGTTTCAGTCATACAACTGGAGCTTCAGGTTGGGACACTCTGCTAAGAAGGTAGATTTGGTGCCCCTCTTCTGAAACCAGGCTTTTACCAGATAACTGTGGAGACATTTGAACAAGAATGAGCAACCTTTGTCCAAAACTGGCTGATGTAGATATCTTGTTCACTAGCCCTTTGTATTGGCTTGCTTGGAATGTTCCTAAAATGCAAGGAGTGTCTGTTTTGAAGGGGTGATGAGTTCACTTTTGGTCTGGTAATTTCTAGAAGCAGTCATCTTGTTCACTGTGTTTGATAGCAGTCATTTTAAAAACTAAACAAAGTATTTTTAAAAGAGAAAAATAAGATCTCTCTCTCTTCCTGCCCTCTGGGTATTTCACATGTTCTGGTAAATTTGTCGGTGTAGACACCAACAGTCCTTTTCTCTTTCCTTCTAGGGGACATGGAAGTCATTGTCTGTAATATGGGATAGCAAGAACTGCAGGTGCTGGAGTCAGAGATAACACAGTGTGGAGCTGGAGGAACACAGCAGGCCAGGCAGCATCAGAGGAGCAGGAAAGTTGACTTTTCTGAAGAACGGTCCTGACCCAAAACATCAGCTTTCCTGCTCCTCTGCTGCTGCCTGGCCTGCTGTGCTCCTCCAGCTCCATACCGTGTTGTCATAGTCTGTAATATTGCCTGTTTTCCGTGCCTGGTCACCATGATGTTTTGCCATGATTCCGGTGATTATTACATAATTGATGAATCACACCGTGAAGTTACCTCACGGTCAAATGCCTCAACCAAATTCTTATTTATCTGTCTGCCTGCTGCTGTAGTGCTCAAGTTTAAAGGTTGCACTCCGATTCTATGCACTCCAGATTTCATGTGTTGTACCTAATTTAGGCTAACTCACTGTTCCAAAGGGAATGTGAATCAATAAGGCTATTGTGGTGCAGTGGTAGTGTTCCCATTTCTGGATTCAGTCCGCCTCTACGCTACATATGTATTGTAACCTGTTATGAGCAGCTTGTTTAAAAATCTATCAGGCCAACCCCCTATGGAAATACTGACCACTAGAGGGCATCAATGTTTTTTCATTGAAATAATACAATGGCAAACAGCATCCTTTTATTAAATTGAATAACATGGGATTTTCTGCCAAACAACAGGCGTTTAAGAGTTTGCCTTCATCCTAAACTTGAACTTTACCAATATTCCAAAAATATAATAAGAAATAAATGTCAATCTTTAGAGATGCAACATCATGAATTATGTCAGGTTAGATATTTCTGCTAAATATTTCATTTTAAGCAAACGTTGAAAAGAACAAAAATGATGTTTAAAAAAGAAATACGGAATGAACATGAGAGAAAGCAAGTACCAATGACTCTGTATTTCTGATTAGATAACTTCCTATTTGACTTTACTGGTCCAATAAAACTTGTTTCTAATTTATTGCAACTAGTTTTGGGTTGCTTATGTGCCCTGTAATGCACAGAACAAAGATGCAGTCCGTCATGCACTGGAACAAATCGATGTGATAAAGAGAATGGTACAGATGTTCCCAAAAGATTTTCAGCTAACAACAACAGCTGATGGTATGTCATAGCCTAATCTATATTTGGCTTTCTGCCCTTGCACAGCAGGTGATATTGTAAACGTATACAATGTCTACATTTTGTTAGCAAACTGAAGAACAAAGAGGTGATGTGAAAGCTCACAAATATTGACATATTTCAAGAATGCATGCAAGTGAGATTTGAAATTTGAGTGTGCTATGGAAATGGGTAAATAATGAATGTATGGTTGCAGATTTAAGGAATAGTTTGTAACTTTGAATTTGGATCATGCTACATGAGGAGAAATTTTCGTCATGTCCTAGATGGTAGAGTTTTGGACAAAATACTGCTAACAACTTGAGATACTGCATCAGCAGTAAGGTTGCAAGAGGATTATGGGATTAATGCTTTCTGCAGAGTATAATGCTATTGATTAACTCTATTAAAGGAATCACAGAAGTATTTCACAGTGGTAAAATAGCCAGCCTTATTGGTGTGGAAGGTGGACACGGAATCGACAACAGTCTCGGAGCTTTGCGCATGTTCTATGAACTTGGAGTCCGTTACCTGACATTAACACACGTTTGTAATACACCATGGTAAGTTGCCTCTGAATTGGCAAATAAGGGGCTAAACACAGCAAGATCATTACCTGAACTAATGCGATGGAAGTAAATGAAAATAGTCATCATGGAAAAATATCTTAACAAGGGGAGGCACAGTGGCTCAGTGGGGATGGCACGGTAGCTCACTGGTTAGCACTGCTGCCTCATAGCACCAGGGACCTGGGTTTGATTCCAGCTTTGGGTGATTTATCTTTGTGGAGTTTGCATGTTCTCCTTGTGTCTGCGCGGGTTTCCTCCGGGTATTCCAATTTCCTCCCACAGTCCAAAGATGACCAGGCTAGTTGGATTGGCCATGGTAAATGTGGTGTCACAGGTATAGGGTGGGGGTCTGTGTCCAGGTAGGATGCTCTTTTGCAGGTTGGTACTGACTTGATGGGCTGAATGGCCTCCTTCCACACTGTAGGGGATTTCTATGATTCTAATTCCAAGTTCCAGTATAATGGAGACTTGTCCATGCTGCCTAATATCATGGAGATAACTATAATATAAATTCCAAATTACCTTCCTTTAGTTTGGAAATTTAACAATGTGCTGATAAACCCCCATGCGGTATCATGGACTAAAGTCAATGATTCTCAACATTGTGAGTTTAGCTATGAAGACATGCTGAGCTGATAGCAAAAAATAAGAAACTTTTTGTCTAATAAAAACAGAACTGAAAATTGTTGTGATGAAAATATCAATTGGAGGCATTTTCTTCTCTATTTGGAATGAATAGGAAAGATTTTTATATGTGTGAAATTTTTGTATATGGGAAAATAGTCCATGTCATGTATCACCCATGGCTGAAAACAGCAGGAGGCCAGTTTCCTAGAGTTCTGCAACTCAGTTTGAAATCTGACATGTAGAGGCGTATCATTACAGAAAAGAATAATTCTCACTCTCTGTGGGAAATTATTTCCTATCAGCTCGGCATGTCTTCGTAGCTAGGGTTGTAAACTCACAATGTTAAGAATCAATAACTTTAGGCCATGATACCGCATCAGGGTTTATCAGCACATTGTGCCACTGTGCAACCTTTGACTTACTGTTTTACATTGTACTAACAATGCAAAACACAGTTATTGTAGATATATCATTTATTTTACCTTCTCTCGTTTTTCAGGGCAGACACAAGCAAAGTGGACACTGGTAGTGTAAAATCTGGTGTCAATGGACTATCTGATTTTGGTAAAGTTAGTAAACTCTCCCTGAGGTGGTATAAATTTGCTTCTGATTTACATTAAAGAGTTTACTAGATATCCCTGTTGATGTCTCTGAGAAACATGCAAAAAGTACAAAAAAAAGCATTCACAATGATATATTCTGTCAGAGTTCTTTGTCCTTACATCAGTATATTGCTGTGATGTATATGGAGAGATTACGGCTGTAAAAGGAAAGCTTCTCATTTAGAAACATTGCTCATTCTAAGTCTTCAAACAGCTTGGTTGATATTAATCAGTAGTATTAGAACACGGGCAAAATACAAAACCTATCTGATTACTGTGAATGAGCAGGAGAATGAAACCAAATCATTTATACAAGCCTTGCCAAAAACCTTGTAACAAAACCCTTATTACAATCTTTCACTACTTGTTGCAATTGTGAGTAGTGCCCATGGGCTATAGAATTGCACAAGTTACATATTTGCTCAAAAAAATGAGGGGAGATATAAATTTTGTAACTATCAGTCTAAGAGAGTGAAGGGAAATCCACTAGGACCATTGTCAAAGGACAAATTTTCACTTGTTAACAGCCAGCATGAAGTTATAAAAGGCAAATTGTATCTTGGCTAACCAAATTGACTTCATTGAAGTAACAGAAAGAGTTGATGAAGTAAATGTTTATAGATGTTACATTTGCTAACAAAATAATTTAGGAAATAGAAGCAAATGGTATTAAAGTAATCATGTTTACTTGGATTGTAAATGAATGAAAGATACGGGGTAGACAATAATGATAAACATATATTTTATTGATTGGAGAGGACTCTTCTGGAGGTTGACACTAAGAGTTTTGCATTTCTTGTTATGTATAAATAATTTGGAATTGTGTGTAGACTGTATAACTTAGATGTTAGCAATGTAGTAAATAGTGAACAGTAGGATGTAGACAGACTAGTGAAGATGGCAGCACTTGGTAGATGGAATTTAATGCTGGTAAGGGTGAAGTGATGCAATTTGGGAGAATCTCTGGAGGGGTAGTGGAATCTCAATCAGGCTTGTCCAACAGGTGGCTGGCAAGGGGTCCAAATACAGTACAGAAATTAGAAGTGGAATGCTCTTTGAGGAGTCGCGCATCCAATTAAATGTAATTTCTCTCCCCCATTTGTGGGTGATAACATGAGCAACTCCATTGAGTCTGAGGCCTGTGGATTAGGAGCTGCCAGAGTGGGGGAGGGGAGGGAGAGACCGGATGTTTGCTGGACATGCCAGTTACCAGCTGGATTCAGGGGAAAGTTGCCAATGGTGCAGAAGAAAGAAGCTGAGTCAAGAAGTGAGAATGTGAGAGGAAAACGAGCCTTCGTCCTTCCTATCCAAGTGCTGGCCTGCTGAAGAAGGCAATCAATATGGTGGAGCATGGCACCTCAGCCCAGGATAGGCAATGGTGGTTATGAGCAAGGGAGAATGTTGTTAAGCGAGTAAATGATTAAGAGAGAGACAAAGGCAGGGGAGGATAGAGAAGAGGAAGAGAGAGAAGGAGTGAGAGGGAAAGAGTGAGAGTGAAACAAATATTGAGGGAAAGAATGAATGAGTGTGTGAGTGTGAAGGAAGGTGTGCAAAGGAATGAGGAAAGGAAAGGATGTGTGACAGAGGAAGAGCTGCAGTGTAAATGAGTGAGTGAGTGTGTATGGGAATATTGGGAGTGAGCTGGAAACCTGTCCACCTTCTCTTTCTCTTCCCTCCCTAAAAGCCTACAAAGAAGGCAGGCTTATTGAGAAGGAAATCCCAGGCTGTAAGGTGACCTGCCTCTGATCCTCATGGTCCCAGAATGAAAACAGGAAACACTGGAAATAATAGCAGGTCAGGCAGTATCAGTGGAGAGAAAGCCAATGTCATCATGCCAGTCAGAAGCACTGAAACCATCATCCTACCCACCATTCACAAATCATTCATACACATAAACAACTCAATCGTCTGCAATGTTTCATTGGCCGCTGCATTTCTTGGGGACAGGTGTGAAAAGTCTTTTATTCCACTAGCCTCTGCTGCTGGTCCTGGGGGGAAGAGGAAGTCCTGTACAGCAGGAGCTCCAGGTGACTGCCCACAAAGCAGGGCACCAACTTCCCCCTATCTGCTATGTTCAGGACAAATGTCAGGAGCCATGCAGGGCAGCTCCAGAATGACATGGCTTGTCCAGATGCACAATAGGCTTATAAGGATAGCACCTATGTCCTGGATGCCAGTGAATTCTGGGATATGCAGTGAGTGTTGAGTTGCTCAGCAACCAGTGTATGCTAAGGTTAGACAGAATCCATAATTAATGCAGCAAGTTTGGTACAGATTCAGTGAGAAAACTTGTTTGGTGTCACAGTGAGCATCCCTCCAACAAATTGGATACAACTTTCAATTAGCCAAAAAGCAATAAAATCTGCCCCTAATTTTTGTGTTTTGTAGAATTTCAGACAATATTTCATCTTTTCCCCGTTATTGATGGTGTACAGACGGCTTTCCATACTGAGACTCCTCTTTTATTATGTTGAATTATAAGGATAACATTTGCCAATTATCAGTTTTCAGTCCAGCCACAAATGTCGCTCCCTAGCACTACTCTATCCCTCTCCCTGTCACTTTCTGAGGCTGAATCAAACTGTTAGTGGGACCGCCTGTTCTTTCCAGTTTGGCAGTTAGATATACCACTGTTCTGCCATTCTCACATTAAATCACTCTATCAATACCCTTTCTCCCCCAGAGCTCCACCTGCCACCATTGCATAAATGCTGTCCCCTCCACACTTCTCGTCAGCTCTGAAACATTACCTTGCCCTCTCTCCACAGATGCTGCCTGACCGACTGTGATGTTCAGCAGTTTCTGTGTTCAGTATGGCAGAAATGATTTGAAAAGCCAAATGGCTTATATTCATTTTATGTTCCCGTTCTCCTCTCATGGTTCTCCTCCACTGTCCAGCATGATGGAAAACTCTCCTCAGTTGGTTCTACTTGTCTATCTAATTGTCATGAACGTACCTCCATCAATGATTTTTATTCCTGTACATATTTGATTTAAAACAAAACCTTTTATTAAAAATAAAAAATATTTCCCCAGCACTTTTGCTTTTATTGGCACTGCCAATGATGCAGCATCAATTCCAAAGAAGTCATACTGGACTTGAAACATTAACTCTGTTTTTCTCCACAAGTGCTGATTTCGTCCAGTACTTTTATCTCAGATTGCCAGCATCCAGAGTAATTTGCTTTTATTTAACTGACAAGACCAACAATTGTTGTCCATCTCTAACTGCCCTTGAACTGAGTGGCTTGTTACACCAGTTATGAATGGACCACATTGCTGTGCATCTTGAGTTGCCAGTATACTAGACTAGGTAATGATGCAGATTTCCTTCCCTAAAGGTCATTGGTGAATCTGGTGGGTTTTTATGGCAATCAAAGATAGTTTTGTAGTCACAATTACTGAGACTAGCTGTCAATTCCAGATTTTTTACAAATTGAATTTAAATTTCGCTAACTGCTATGGTGAGATTTGAACTCATTCTCATGGCATTTCCCTGGTGTCTGGATTATGGTGGTATTACCACAATACAAACTAACTATGGCCTGGTGGACTGTTAATCCAGAGACCCAGACAACATTCTGGGGACCTGGGTTTGAATCCCGTCGGGCACATGGTGGAATTTGAATTCAAAAAAATATCTGGAATTAAGAATCTAATGATGACTGTGAATCCGTTGTTGATTGTTGGAAAAACCCATCTGGTTCACTAATGTCCTTTAGGGAAGGAAACTGCCATCCTTACCTGGTCTGGCCTACATGTGACTTCAGACCCACAGCAATGTAGTTGACTCTGAACTGCCCTCTGGGCAATTAGGAATGGGCAATAAATGCTGCCTAGACCAGCAATGCTCTCATTGTGTGAATGAATAAAAAAAAACTTTTAAAATTCTTTCTACATTAAGGGAGCTACATAGACAGAAGTTATTAATATACGTATGGAAAGAAAGAAAATACCAAACTAGAATCAAATGCTTACTGTATCTGCCTTTCAGAAAGTTGTAGAAGAAATGAATCGTCTGGGAATGCTGATTGATCTATCTCATGTCTCTGAAGATACAATGTTAGCTGCACTTGAAGTATCAGAGGCTCCTGTCATTTTCAGTCATTCATCTGCATTTGCTTTATGCCACAACTACCGTAATGTGCAAGATGATGCTCTACGTAAGCTGGTACAAGGAATCATGTGCAAACTTTAAATGTTCTATACTAATATTTAATATTTATAATAAATAAATTGCACCAACATTTACTGAATGAATAAAAGTAAGAGGTTAATATAAAAGTCAGTGATTTCAGATATGAGATATACCATGAGGTCCAAACCTGGCTGAGCAATTAATCACTTCTGAAGAAGGGTCTAGGCCCGAAACGTTAGCCTTCCTGCTCCTCTAATGCTGCTTGGCCTGCTGTGTTCATCCAGCTCCACACCTTGTTATCTGAGCAATTAATGTTCTCTTCACCATTTTCTTTGCACAAGAGCAAAACTTTACCCTTTATCTCACCATTATTTCTCAAAAAGTGCTGAATTGGCTCATTAAATATTCCACAGAAAGTTATGTACATTATTAATAGCTGAATTACTCTTTGAACACAAAATGATAATTGTGAATTTTTATTCATTTTCTTTTCTGTCTCTTTACTCTGCCTTAATCCAGATTTATCTTTCTTTATTTCCATGGTTGTACTGGATTTGACTCTAAATCATGCTTGTTCTCAGTCCTGAGTTGATTTATTAGGAGATATACAGGTGTCAGATTGTCCTTGCCAGGCATCCAGAAAGTTATGATGCAACATATTTTTGAGCTGAATGTTATCACAGAAAAGGATCTAAATCTGACTCTTTATCTGTCTATTTGCAGACAACTTTTACTTACACTTTTACCAAAAACAAATGAAACCATAAAGTGTTTCCATATTTGACAGCAATAAATTACAGGCAGAATTACATTTAGAGTTTGCGGTGTTAAAAACCGTAATAGCAGGCTGGAGCAATTTTATACTACTTGACTCCTGAGATGCATCATTGCCTTTCTGAAAATTCTATGCAATATGTGAAGTTGTTGAATTTTTTTGCTATACTCTTATTACATGCCTTTTGAGTGGGAAGGAAGCATTAAGATATGATTGATAACAAAGGTTGGCAATCACAGGTAATTTCAGATGCAATGGCGTGCTGAACAGTAAAATTGGAACTAATTAATTGTTATGGGACATGTTGTAGCTTCAATTCATTGCAATTATCATAGGGATTATTGCTTTTAGATTACTTTGATAGATAACTATGAGATAATTGTATCTTCGCGAGTTTGAAAATATCAATTACTGATGGCAGAAATATATATGAATTGATTCCCCATATGTACGTTATAATTTGTGACACCCTGGCCCATAAGCATGGTTTTGTTTAAGCTTATAGGTGAGAACAGTTTACAGGCTGGGAGAGACAATCTGTGTGTCTTTGGAGCCGAGTTTCTGTGTCAGTAGTAACGAGCAAGAATCATGAACGTGGAGGAATTATTGGATGAAGACTTGCTAGGCTTCTGTCTTCAGTTTTAATTTTGACAGATTTTAGAGCTCACCATTTGACTAAGTGTGTGGGTAAGCTCCTTCCATATCTGCAGAGAAGGCAAAGGTCAGGAACATGCAGAAGAAAATACCAAACAAAATGGGCTAGGACACAGCCCTGTTTCATTCCACTCTTCATCCTGAAACTGTCAGAATGGTGCTGTCAAACTGTACAGTACAGTGTGCGCTGTCATGGAAGGATCAGATGACACTGGGAGATTTGGTGGATGGCCAATTTTCTCTAAAAGCGTATGGAATCTTGCCATACTGGTTGTATTAAACGATGTAGTGAGATCTACAATTACACCCAAGTTGTTAGTAAATTCTGCTACAATGGTCTACAGTGACAATCTGTCTCTTGGTACAGAAATCAAAATCTATTTTGAAGTTCTTTCTCAGCATGTGGCCAGCATTTATTGCCTATCCCTAATTGCTCTTGAACCACTGCAATCAATGTGATGTAAGTACATCCACGGTGTTGTTAGGCAGTTTCTGGATTTTGACCCAGTGACAATGTAGGAAAGATAATGTATTTCTAAGTCAGGATGGTAATTGGCTTGAAGAGGAAGTTACCAGTGGTAGAAGCATGTATCTGCTGCGCTTGCCCTATGAGGTGGCAGTGGTTACATGGATAGGGAAGGCAGTTGCCATCTTTGGCCAACTCATGAAAGGTGCATTGTCCCCATTTCCTATCAGAAATAGTAATTTATCAACTAAAAAACAATGCCAGAGTCCATCTATTCTTAAACCCATCATTGAGTAGGATCATGTAATGCCCCTACCTCTGGGCCAGAAGATCTAGTTCAAGATTATGAAGGCAATAGAGGTACATTATAACACATCCAAAAAACACTAGTGACGTTGAAGAGCTCCTGTGGTGCACAGGTAGTGTCCCTGCCTCTGAACCAGAAGGTCCAATTTCACAATCCCATTTGCCCTGACTGTATGTCACCATAACGTGTCCAAACAGGTTAATCAAATAAACTATATTTGCTAGTGAAGCTGTTACCACTTTTGCATCTGGTAACCCAAACCCTAATTATCCTGCTAGTTGCCAAATGTTTCTGAAATTCAGTAAGATTTAGCAAATTATATAACCTCATGCATCTACTTAATTTAGAAACGTAGAAACTAGGAGTAGGGCTCAAGTCTGTTCTGCTATTAGTTATGATCACGGTCAGAAATCACACGACACCAAGTTATAATCCAACAAGTTTATTTTAAAACACAAGCTTTTGGGGCCTAGCCCTTTCGTCAGGTGAAGTGAGAAAGAAGCACACAGAACACAGAATTTTTCAGTAAAAGATCAAAAGGTTGCACAATTGATAAGGATGTATTTAAAAAAAACCTAAGATGCTGTTAAATCTTAAATCATTTAGAAGGTTTTAATTGGTTAATATGTATATATAAATCCCTGAATTTCTCTCAGGGAAGTGACTTGAGAGAATTGAAAGTGTTATCAATGTAAAGAAGAGGTAACATTTTAGGTCAGACAATGCATGTTAGATATGAGGCCTTGTTTAGAAGCCGTTTGTGTTTTGGGGGTGGGTGGAGGGAGTGTGTGTCTGTGAAGGGGCGGAAGTGAGCGAGAGAGTGAGCGAGAGTGAGAGGAGTGAGCACGTGAGCGAGTGAGCGAGAGAAAGTGAGCGAGAGAGAAAGAAAGTGAGCGAGAAAGAAAGTGAGCGAGAGAGAGTGAAAGCGAGCGAGAGAGGGACACCATGTGTGTGTGTGCTTGAGAGACAGTGCATGCATGAGAAAAGGGTGTGTGTGTGAGAGTGTGTATAATGTGGTGGGGTCACCTGTAATACGACATGAACCCAAGATCCCGGTTGAGGCCATCCTCACGAGTACCAAACTTGGCTATCAGCCTCTGTTTGGCGACTGCGTTGTTGTGTATCCCGAAGTCTGCCTTGGACGACGTTTACCCGAAGATCTGAGGCCAAATGTCCTCGACTGCTGAAGTGCTCCCCTACTGGGAGGGAACATCCCTGTTTGGCTATTGTTGCGCAGTGTCCATTCATCCGCTGTCATAGTGTCTGCTTGGTTTTGCCAATATACCATGCCTTGGGACATCCTTGCCTGCAGCGTATGAGATAGACAAATGTTTGAACGGGATATGATGGTCAACTCATCGATCGCCAGTTCCAATGTGCCACAGCAAAAAACCATAATGACCTCCTCAGAAGACAGATACAGGATACGTCCAATAGGATACCCTTTGTCGTCCAGTACATCCCGGGAGCAGAGAAATTACGCCATGTTCTTCGCAGCCTTCAACACGTTATCAATGTTGATGAGCACCTTGCCAAGATCTTCCCCACACCTCCACTTCTCACTTTCAAACAACCACCAAACCTTAAACAGACTACTGTTTGCAGCAAACTACCCAGCCTTCAGGGCAACATTGACCACAACGCTATACAACCCCATCATGGCAACCTCTGCAAGACATGTCAGATCTTCGACATGGACACTACCATCACACATGGGAACATCACCCACCACGTGCACGACCGATACTCACGTGATTCAGCCAACATTGTCTATCTCGTGTGCTGCAGGCAAGGGTTCCCCAAGGCAAGGCATTTTAGTGAAACCATGACAACAGATGAATGGACACTGTACAACAGTTGCCAAACGGGGGATGTTCCCTCCCAGTGGGGGATCACTTCAGCAGTCGAGGTCATTCAGCCTTGGATTTTTGAGTAAACATCCTCCAAGGCAGACTTCGGGATACACAACAATGCAGAGTTATGGAGCAGAGGCTGATAGCCAAGTTCGGTATCCATAAGGCTAGTCTCAACTGGAATCTTGGGTTCACGTTGCACTACAGGTGACACCACCACACTATATACTCTGTCTCTCTCTCTCACACACACACACACACACACACACACACACACACGTAAATCTATGGGGTGAATTTGTATTTGCAGATACATTCTATTTTGTTCAAAAAACACAATTTATAGACAGTCAATGGCGTTTTATCAATTCCTACTTTAGAAATAAAACCAGTCTGACTCCAAACCAAAACGCAAATGGATTCCAAACAAGGCGTCACACCTAACATGCATTGTTGGACCTAAAATGTCACCTCTTCCTTACACTGATAAAACCTTTACTTCTCTCAGAGCAGTGACTTGAAAGGAATTCAGGGATTTACATATACACATTAATCAATTAAAACCTTCTGACTGATTAAAGATTTAACAGCATCTTAGGTTTGTTTAATACATTCTCATCGGTTTTGTGACCCTTTGATCTTTAAATTCTACTTATAAATTCTGTGTTCTGTATGCTTCTTTCTCACTTCACCTGACGAAGGGGCTACACTCCAAAAGTTTGTGTTTTCAAATTAACCTTTTGGGCTATAACCTGGTGTCATGTGATTTCTGATCTTGTCCACCCCAGTCCAACACCGGCACCTCCACACCATCACTATGATCACTGCTGATCATCCAACACAGTACTGTGTTCCCACTTTCTCTGCATACCATTTGATCCCTTTAGTCCTAAGAACTATAGCTAAAACCTTCTTGAAAATATTCAATGTTTTGATCTCAACTGCTTTCTGTAGCAGAGAATTCCACAGGCTCACCATTGTCTGAGAGAAGAAATTTCTCCTCATCCCAGTCGTAAATGGCATACCACACTTCCTTAAACTGTGATCACTGGTTCTAGACTCCCCAGTCATTGGAAATATCCTTCCTGCATTTATCCCATCTGAGTCCTATTCAAATTTTACAGGTTTCTATGAGATCCTCGCTTATTCAGATCCAGTATCTCTTCATTCATCGGCCCTGCAATGCCAGCAATGCACTCCCTTAATAACCAGAACATCATTCCTCAGATAAGGGGGTGAAAACTGCACACGATACTCCAGGTTTGGTTTCACCAAAGCCTTGAGTAATTTCAGCAAAATATTCCTGTTACTGTATTCAAATCCTTTTGCTATGAAGGCCAACATACCATTTGTCTCCTTCACCACTTGCTGCACCTACATGCTTACTTACAGCGACTGGTGTACAAAGACACTCGAGTCTCATTACATCTCCCACTTTCCCATTCAGATAATAATCCGTCTTCCTGTTTTTTTGCTACCAAAAGTGATGAGATATCTTGCATGGAAACAGAACTTTTAGTCCCATTTCTGCATCCTCCTCACTGTTCACCCTCCCACCCAGCTTTGTGTCATCTGCAAACAAGATAAATCATTAATCTATATTGTGAACAGCTTGGGTCAAAGCACTGAATCCTGTGGTACCCTACCTGTCACTGCCAAACACTCAGAAAAAGACCCACTTATTCCTGTCTGCCAACCAGTTCTCTACTTCTCTGCATCCACTTCTCTTTTAACCCCTTCAGAGTCTAGCATGCTAAGCCCTTCAGAGTGCTTTCTGCTTCAATGAGATCACCTCTCATTCTTCTAAACTCCAGAGTGTATAGGCAAAACTTACTCAACTTCTCATCATGCAACAACTCCTTGTGAGCTTTCACTGTATCACCTCCAAGACAAGTTAGCCTTCCTTCAATATTAAGGCAAAATCTGAGCATAATTGATGATAGGTTCGTTGTGACCACGTCAACTACCTTCAATTGTTGTGAAAACATGTCTGGTTTGCTAATGTTCTTTGGGGAAGGAACTCTGCCATTTCAACTTGTCTGACCTACATAAGACTCCTGACCCACAGCAATTTCATTAACTCTTAACTGCCCTCACCAAAGGTCTAACAAGGCTTTGAGTTCAAGGGTAATTAGGAATTGGCAACAAATATTGGTCTTGCCAGTGTCTTGTGGAAGAATTTTAAGCAAGTACTCCAAATGTGATTCAACCAAAGCTCCCATGGAGTTGTAGTTATAGCTTTTACTGGTACTTCAAAATCCCCTAAACCTGCCTCTGTTTAATTGTAGTATACGTTAAGTCAAATAATTTGACATCTTGCATACTGCCTCTTTAGGAGTCTAAATGTGTATAATACATGCATGATTAAAATTACACATATTAAAACATTAACCTACCTTTTTCAGGTACTGATTCATCCAATGTGCATTTCATTTTAGATTTTTGATATTTAGAATATCTTTGTACCCTACAAACATGCTTTATTTTGCCATGCATGTTAACTATAACCAACAATATACTTCATAAGTTGTATTTAGAATTGTAATTCAGCCCATTTCATACATTATTCATTCTAATCGTTGTAGTACTGAGTTTTGCTAGAATTTAAAAGTATATTCATGATTCCACGATGCTAATCACTGAATCATACAAACAAAAAATATCCAAGTAAATGCAGTGTTAAATACAAAATTCAAATAAAATTTAATGTATAAATTGTCTATTTTGTTTATTTCTCAGGCAAACAATTCAGGCATTGTGATGGTAAATTTTTATCCTAACTTTATTTCTTGTAACGGAACTGCTACCTTATCCCAAGTGGCAGGTTAGTATGACCTATCACCATTTTGAATGATAAGAGCTGATGAATTTCCCGATCTTTAATAAATTGTTTCCTGTTTTAGACCATCTTGACCACATTCGAAATGTTGCTGGTGCCGATCACGTGGGCATTGGCAGTGACTTCGATGGTTTTGACAGGTACTTAGATAGGAGTTGGTTCCGATTTTAAGCCTACGATTATTTATTTGTTGCAACGAGAAAAAAAAATATAATGTCTCTTCTTTTGGTTTTAAAGGGGTCCTATTGGCCTAGAAGACGTTTCAAAATTTCCTGCATTAATTGCTGAGCTTCTCCAGCGTAACTGGACTGACAACGACATTAAAAAGCTGCTCGGTTTAAACTTTCTCCGAGTTTTTAAAAAAGCTGAAGAAGTGAGCATTTTTTTTTGTAAACAGGTTCATTACACTGTGATTCATAAAATATGTGTAAGCTATATCTTGCTAAATTAAAATTTTTTTAAAAAAATACGCATCACAGAAAACGAACTTGCATTTTAAATAGGCATTGTTGTGGTATTTTAATGCAAATAATTTAAATCCTCATTAAGCCCAAATCTCTGTCAAACACAATGTAGTTTTCTAAACTGGAGTGCTTCAACAGTTGTCGGTATTTGTATTGTTGGTGACATTTAGATAATCATTTTTCTTTAAGGAATATTTTATTCGAATTTTTTTGTCCTGTCTCTGACGGAGGACTTGCTCCAGAATTATGCTTGGGTTGCTCAGTAGTTGATTACAACCAAGTGTCTGAAGACGAAGGGTGAATCCCTTGGTATCTCAGATTCTCCAGCATCTGCAGTTCCTACTATATCTGAACCTCTGATTAGTCCCTGCAGTAACACAATGAATATTAGGGACTCAACATACAGAGAGTCGTAAGACATAACAAATATTAATCTAATTTATTGTTTATTGGAGGTCTTTAGAAAATTAATACTTCTAAAGCCTAAAGAATGAATCAAAGAACATGTTTAATATCTCTATTAAGATTATGTTCTAGCAAAATGAAAATTTCTATTTTAATTAATTTGATAACACCTTAGAGCTTTAGATAATACATATTTAAATAGTCCATGCTAGCTTTTAATATTTCTATTTTATTCTATTTAGATGTATATAAATATGTCTGTAATGTTTTCACGTGGAGAAAAAAAATCAGTGCAACTAAGACTAAAATTATAACATTTAAAATTAGAATGTTTTCCACGGGCTGTAAACAAAACAAGAAAATTTAGTTTCTCCACTATATTCAGATTTTACTGATATTTGTGCCAGTCAATTACACCAATAACATGCAAGTGTTATAAGTGTGCATTCACAGAAATATAATGCCATTCTCACTTTCTCAGCATTAAGAAAATATTTATTAAAAAATTTTATTCCAGCAAAGGAATGCAAAACAATTTGGTCATCAAATGATGGTAGTACTTCATGGCTACTAATGTAAAGCAATACAAGAGGAAGTCTTAAATCTGTGATGTGGAGTGCCGGTGTTGCACTGGGGTGGATAAAATCAAAAATCACACGACACCGGGTTATAGTCCAACAGGTTTATTTGAAATCACAAGCTTTCGGAGTGCAACCCCTATGTCAGGTGCAGTAAGAGGACAACACACAAACACAGAGTTTATAAGCAGAGAGATCAAAGGATCTAGAAATTGCAGAAGCAAGATATGGAGAACTGTTAGTTTCAATTGGTTAAGGTGCAAATTCCAGAATCCGTATGTATGAATGATTAAAGATTCTACAGGAGGCAGTCAGCCAGCCATTTTAGGTCTGTTCACTCTACTCACACCAGTTACATGATCCTTTGATCTCTCTGCCCTTCTGACATCCCCAACAAGTTCTGGGTCATTATGTTTAAGATTTCCTATAGTAAATGAATTACATCACACATGTATCTGTAAGTTTAACCAGGTATTTTTGTGTTTTTCAGGTAAGCAGACAGCTTCAGAAAGCCAACATGCCATCAAATTATATCATTGATCAGGATAAGGTGCAAAGTCCATGCAGAACATTTCTTGGCTACCCATCTGCAGCTTTTCACCATCCCTGATTCATATTATCAGCACAGTCAAGTTCATTATTTCCTTAAGAGCAATCAGAAGTTAAAGTAATAATCAGAAAGATACAAGATTAGAAATACATTTATAACATTAAACATATACAGCAACAGAAGTTCACAAAAAGACTATCATGACTGTACCTGAGGAAATAAGCTGCTGAGAAAAAAAAAACCTATTCAAATCTCTAATACCATATCATGGAATCCCTACAGTGCAGCAACAGGCCATTCGGCCCATCAAGTCCATACTGACTCTCGGTAGAGCATCTCCACCCAGATCTACTGCCTACCCTATCCCTGTAATCCTACATTTCCCATGGCTAATCCATCTAGCCTGAACATCCCTGGAGACTGTGTAATTTAGCATAGCCAATCCACCTATGTCTTAAAAAAAAAATAGATTATCTTGAAACATTGGTGTATATACATGCTATTAGTATCAGTTGCTTTTCTTGCAATGCATGGCTTTGTTGCAAGACATTAATAAGTAGTCAGCTGTGCCTCAGTATGTACCAATCTTGCCTTTGAATCACAATACTCTGGGTTCAAGTTTCACTCAAGAGCCTTAATAAAAACTACCCAGGCTGATAGCCCAGTACATATGGAGGGACCGCTGCACTGGTGGAGGTTCCACCATTGTGGTTTCGTCTGCCTTTGAAGGTGGTCATAAAAGATTCCAAAGACATTATTTTGAAATAGGTAAGTGAGTTATCCAGTATAATGGTCAATGTTTATCCCATGATCAAATTGCAAGAACAGATTATCTGATCAGTAGATAACAAGGTGTAGAGCTGGAGGAACACAGCAGGCCAGACAGCATCAGAGGAGCAGGAAAGCTGACGTTTCGGGTCTGGACCCTTCTTCAGAAAGTTATATCTTTCCACAAGTCCTGTTAAAGCTGATTAGATTTATTATCTTTCATGGATCACCATTATGCTAAATAGACTTCCTAATGTTTTCAGAGTGTCCTTACATTTGGAGGGATAGATTTTAGCCTTTTATCTATTCAGCTAACTTAGAGACTAGGGTCCAGAAAGGAAGCACCCGCCTTCACTGGCTAGCAGCCTGAAGCATGAAATATGCACATAAGCCTCTCCTACCACCTGCTAATTCTGAGCAGTGGCAGAATGAGACCCTGAAGGGGGCATTTATTGCCCACTGACAACTTCAATTGGGGGCATGGACCACCCACACAATACTTGCCCTGCTGCTTGATGGCACAATGCCCTATTTATAGTACCACCACTTCCTCAATTCCTGTCCATGGGTGGCCCATAAAATCAAGCCCATGGAAAAAGTAGTGGCTTTATTTGTTTTCTTTCTATATCTAGAAGTGCTCTTACACACAATTGAACATTATTTTTCTCATCACCAAATCACCCGTGGTAAAGCAGTGGTTTTATTGTATGTATCCAAGGAATGCTTTCATTTTCCCACATTGAGCAGTAAAGAATCAGAACAATTCTGTAACATTTAACGGTTTAATAATATTGCCAGTTAAGCTGCTGAAAGAGTCAGCTGTTAAAGCTGCAGTGAGGGCAATAGTTGAACAACAGAACAAACAGTATGGCAGCAAATTACTGCAGATGCTGGAATCTGTACTGAAAACAACAAATGCTGGAGATCAGTGTTTCAAAACTGATGAGGTTGGAATGCAGAAGGGCACTTTGGGGAATCACCCAAATTAACAGGCTGAGCCTACAATTCTCTCTGCAAAGCACAACTCAGCAGGACTTTCCTTCCAAATTTGATTCACAAAACGTGCAATGGAAAAGAAAAATGGCTGCCACCACACCAACAGCGGACAGAATACTTTTTGTTTGAGGGACTCAGCCCCCTGAATGATGTGAGGTTCCTCAAGGGGCAAGTATATTAATCAGGCACTTACCCACTACAGATTAAAGACATCTGTAATCACAGAATTCTGCATGCCTACCCTCTTGTAGTGACCAACCATGTCAATTACAAATCTTGGACACAAGCAATCCTGACCATGGCATTGATCATTACAAATTAATCCTAGCAACTTCTGTGAAGCAGAAGTATTCTCAGGGGATCTATAAACTGTCATCTACATTTACAATTAATAAACATATTCCAAGATCTCACAACTGCACATAGTCCTGGAACTGTTTTCTTCAACCTTGAACTGTATTTTTTTTAAAAAAAACACAAATCGCTTATATGGCTCCAGGCCTATATATTACCAGTCTGTATCAGATACCGTTGAAGCTTCCATGATACTGATATCCTTGATAACTCTCAGATTTCTTCTTCCAAGGGTCACTGCTTTACAAGGATGATTAGTGGGAGACAAGGGCTTCCCTCTCCAACCATGGAAGATAACTCTGTTACACAACCCTCTGACCAAGGCAGAGCCTTATAGCACAGTGTATATACTGTGCAGCACCTTCTTTCACTGTACAACCATAGACTGTGTAATTTCTCCCCATAATGAGGTTTCCATGCTTGCACAGGTGTGGGGATTTGTTGCAACTCACTACAGACAGTGTGCGCCACATAATCTTTGTAGGCTGTGCTCTGGTCAATTGGAACAGGTGAGAAAGGGAAATGATGGATAAAGAGTTACGAGAGTGGTAGCACTCTTCCAAAGAGATACCTCACCTTCACCAAGATCAACAGCAACAATATCAGACACAACAAGCCACACATAATTTGACAACTGCTTCTCATGGAACAAAGTGGATGATATCATCATTCACTGACTGTAAATTTATTGTTGTTGGTAAAACAAGCAACCTCTTTTTATTCCCAATTACAAATACAACTTATCAGTTTGTTATTTCTTCACTTTTTCTGTTGTTTAATAAAAGTTAACATTACAAACCATTTGTAGCTTCACAACATCTGATGCTCCCACATTCAAACATGACAATGTTTTATGCTAGTATGGGTGCTATTGGAATGCAATGGAAAACATAGAAATCATTGTTTGGCACTCAGGCAAGGAATCCTTACCAGCTTCATTCTTGTAGCTTCAGCTAAAATGACAGTCAATTAGACAGGTGATGAGATGAATTGAAAATTACAAATACATGATTAGATTTAAAATGAAGTGTTGCCCTCCACCTATGTACCCACATGTAGTTTGTTTTTCTTCTCCCTTCCACTATGTCTAGATGCAGCTCCAGGGCCTGCAGCTATGGTGGACGGAGCCTGGCCTACAGCGAAACCTGTTGCCTTTGAAGTTTTAGATGGATCATTCTTGGGGTGTTTGGAGCAAGAGAGTCCAGACAAGCTGAGTGTGTCCTGTTCAGATGTAGGTTTACCCTCCTTTACTGAAACTTCCGCAAGATTTGGGGTTGTTGGTAGAATGGAGGTGGAGAAGCCAGGCATCTCTGAAGCGTCCTGAGGAGACGATGAGGGGCCTGTACTTGGTTCCTCCTATGGCTGGGTGACTACTGGCACTGGCCTATCTCCTGTGAGGGTGGGGTAACTAATGTGAGGTCAAGATACTTTGTCCCTTGACTCCTTATCATTAGTGTTGATCAATTGCTAGTGATGGAGTGTAGGTCTGCAAGTATCTCTTGAGCACTCTGCTGGATCTGGCTCTTCATGGCAGTCTCTGAGCTATCCATGAGGCAGCCAGACACTGTGTGCTAGATCCAGCATGGGACAGATAGCATCGATTTAGTCCTCCTGTTTTCCAAGTACTTCCGACAAACTTAACTGCTGCTCCTGTGGCAACTAATGCATTTTGAATGAAGTTCTTAATGGCTGGCAGCATAGGATCCCACTCCTGCCTGGGGCTGAGCAGGTGCCCAGTCTCCAGCAGTCTTCCAAGTGCCAATGATCTGAGGTGTTTCTTTCTCAGCTAGCTGCAGAGACTGGCAGTGATGTACTCACCAGAACGTGCTTCTGACTAGAGCTACAACACCCACTGAAGGCTCAGTATTTGACCTGTTGAAGGGTGCAAGCCTTGCCAGTATTTCCTCGGAGGGGTCCTGTCTTCTTTCTGAGAGGTAGGGGAGGAGCTGATGCCCAGAGGTGAAACTGTCCTCAAGGTGAAGGCTGTGTTAGTGCTGCCCATGCCTGCAGAAGACTGGAGAGACAAGAATTTGCACAATAGGATTGAAAGATTGTACAAGAAATAATGCAAATTATAATAATGGGAGAGTAGTGCAAACCTTGACAATGAACCTTTCATGGTTGCTGAGACATGGATCACCATATGAGCAGTCATGGTCCTGTCCTGCTCGTACATGGTTCTCTCCTCATGGGGGTGAGGAGATGCATGACTATCCCTCTTTTCCCTGTCTATTGTGGACAGCTTTCATCCAGAATGGGCAGGCACTAGATATGATGCAACTAACTGGCACAGCTGTTAATGGTTCTGCAGGTGGATGAAGGTAGGTGTCCACAGTGAATAGGAATCAGATAGGCCCTGCAGGGTCAGTGGGGCTGGGGTCTGAGAGCCAGAGGGGAGATGCTGCATGCAACAGTGAAAATGTGGTAGGCCTTGGTGGGTGGTGGGTGCAGGGCAAGATTTAGTATCGGTGAGGTAGCAGAATGAAATGGTGGCACTTACCCTCATCCCTGCACTGCTGGCTGTTCCTCCACACCGTGGACTCTGCACCAACCCCAGTGGCATCTTCAGACCAGGCTGACAGGGACAGATGCTACGGTTTCCTCTGGGTGCTCCTTAAGAAACAGAATGGCCCTCGCCTGCACCATCTCATCCACCAGGCCCTCCAGGTCCTTGTCAGCAAAGTGGAGTGCCAATGTTCTCTAGCAACCATCTCCTGTTGAATTCTTTACACACTGGAACTGTGAAGTTCAAATCCTAGCCTGCACGATTTGAACTAGTGCACAGCTGGGCTTTAAAACTGTATGGCCCTGGTGGTTGGAATAGCAGGAGGTTCTGGCAGTAGTGAGCACATATGCCATTACTGAGGCAAGGTAGTACAAGGGAAGTGCCATGAAAGTGTGATACATACTTAAGATGTGAAATGTAAAATTGTACAAGATAACTCACTACAGCTCACAGAGAGAAACTCTCCATGAACCTTCTCGAAATGGATACTTCACCAAATTTTGGGAAAATTCATTCGTACATCTCCTTAACCTGAGGGATTAAGGACTAAGAAATGAGTCGGTAAATCAAATGTCAAACCAAATACACAAAGCAATGAGAAAAGTTTGGATTTGGAGAGAAAAGAAAAAAATCAAAGGAGAACCATTACTTAAAAAAATTGACATTTACAAATTCTAAAAAATTGAAAGGGGAATGATCCACACCTCTCCTTTTCTACTCAATTGACTACAACAAGTTTTGTAAAAGGTAATGCCTGTGGAGTGTTTGACTGTTTACGTACTGTGACTGCAAAAGACACACAGGATTCCATGAGTTGTTTGAAAAGTTGTTTAAGTAACCCGACCCAAGTAAATTAATTTCCACATGTCATATACACAACACCAATAAGTTACAGAATGGGAGGAAAGATAAAGTGATATTTTAAAGCTCAGTAACTTTATACAGTTCTTGTGGATTGACGACTTAGGTGGATCCAGACTGAGCTTGGCCTTCCTTCCGATTTTGGCTTTGATGTGATTTCAAGTTGTGAATAGATGATTTATCTGTTATCTGGAGGCAATGATAAAATCTCAGTAAAATTGTTAAAATCTCTGCCAACAGAACATGGAAATCAAACAACAGACAGTATTAGAATTTGCAAAATGGTGGGAACAGGGGTCTGGCCATTTCATTTTAGTAGAACATTTTAGTAGAAGTAGAACAGTTTCTTAACACAAAAGGTTAACTGGCTTGTCACATGATTCTCTCTCTCCAGCTGATTAGTGAGCCAGATATGGTTGTGGCTATTGTATTCCAGGTGAATTGTTTCACACTTGATTCAATTATGGCTGAGAAAGATCCCAGCCAGAATTCATTGCCTGAGGTGATGACATTTAATGCATAGTCACCACCCAGGTGATCTGATGTTCTATGACTGGGTCAGAAGATGATCCTGCTCATGCTCCTTCCAGGTAGTTGTCTCTGCTGGGGTTTCTAGACTGGTTGGTTCTACTTAATGACATTGGAATTTATCCTGTACAGTAATGCAAATATTCAGCCATCTTAGAAGCTGCAGTTTCAAGTTGGGCTTTTAGCCCTTTTAAGATATAATCAATGGTTCAGCAGCTAATAAATGCAAAAGTCATTTTTTTTCAAAGTACAAATCTGTTACAGCACCATTAAGCAGAGTGACCAAAGGCTCTGTGATAACAGTCAAGCCCCTCTCCAAACACCAGCAAATGAAGTGATTAATGGCCACAAGGAAAAAGGCAAATCGAAAATTAAGTTCTTACAAAAACACTAAAGCTCATTCTAGTTGTAAAAGTAAAATCCAGAAAATAGGCAAATGTTTGCTGACAAATTAATATTTTCACACATTTGAGAAAAAATTTAATTGATTGGATAAACTAAATCAATTTTCAAATGAAAATGACTAAATCTGAAGACAATTTGACCAGTAAAACTTTCACTGTGTGAATTTTTGTTAATCAGTTCTCTGGAGAATTACTTCAAAAATTTTGGATTTAAAATAATTTATGAAAATGTGTTAAATGATATATGATAATGAAAGCAGTAAAATATGCAGCACAAATATAGATATACGTAACACCTCCCAAATTAAACTTAATTCTACCAGATAAATGAAAACAAATGTCTCTCTAGTATTGAACAGTGACCTTTTTAATGACAATAGTAACGAGTCAGTTCTTTAATTGCTGTCAGAGAGCCCTTAGTCATTCCCATGTAAGTTATCAATGCAGATTCCAGTGCAGCTTGGTAAAAAGGGCCTCGAGATATTAGATTTTCCAGATGAAGGTGGAAGAATTGCTTTCGAGTTTCAAAATAGTCATGTTTATTTTCGTTGTCAAAATTATGTTTCTTTTTCTTCAGTTTCTGAGGCCTAAGTCGAAAGATTTAAAACTAATTTTAAACTCTAATGGATTAAATTAACCATTTAACACTTTGGGTTTCTCCCAACCATTTTTACTCGTGCTGACAGTTTTCATACACAATCATGCAAAGTAACAACATACTTATCCCACGCCGGCTTAGTAAACTAATCTTTGAAACCAAAATTGAAATCATTTGGAAAATTCTACCTCTTTTTGGAATTTCATTTTCAGAGCCCTGTAATTGTAACTTAGACAAATGTAAATTGGCTGCTCCAACTCCAAGGCTCAGCCTAAGAGGCCATGGCTATTGTCAATACTCACTAAAGCCAGTGTCAGCATTACCCAAGATCTGAAATGGATAATTTGTGGAGGTTTATACACAATGTTGATTCAAACTCAACTAAAATATTGCATGCAATTCTTAGCACAACACTGTAGGCAAGATATGGAATCACTACAGAGGATGTGAAAAAGATTCACAAGAATCACTGCAGGGATGGGGGACTTCATTTACTTGGATAGATTACAGAAGCTATGAGAAGTGATTTAATAGAAATATTCAAAAACGCAAGGGATTTCATCATATTCTTAAGTACCAGTATTACCAGCGTGCTGTGTCTTCTGGTTAACAACCACTAATGTTTTGTTGCTAAGGTATGACACCTATCATCCCTTCTGATAATTACAGGTATCAGGGGACAGAAGTGTCACACTTGCCATCATAGAGAACTTGTGTGTGTGACTATTTGTTTGTCCATCCAGAGACTATGGGACATCATAAGAACAGATGGATCCCAATGCAACTTAACGTGAAATCTTTCAGATCCATTACCATAAACAATTCCCCCCCAAACCTTTTCCTTTCAGTAAACAGACAGTGCAAAGACAAGACAGGGGAGGAAAGGGAAGAAAAAAATTCCCACCTCCCAAAACAAGTAATACTACCATTGTAAATATGTCCCATGAGGGTCATCTGCAAGGGATAAGATCAAGGGCCAGAAAAATAATTTACAATCTGGACAGCAGAAGCAAAAATCCGCAGCCTTTGTTTTACATCTATAAAAGGCAAAAATTAAAAGACTTGGAAAAGGAATATATCTGAAGAAGGTTCAAACAACTTTAAGATTTTTAGATGATCCAGACACTTGGGATTTAAACCAGTTCAGTTCAATTCCATGGAAATCCGTAGATGATTTCATTAATGACCTCTACAGATTGCTGAAAAACTATGACTATGGACCTTTGAAATCAGAATTCATAACAGGCAGAATTGTTCTTGGAATTACTGATGAGTCTTGTCAAATTTCTTACAATCCAAAGAAGAATTAACTTTGTAAAAATCTATTCAAATCATTCTGGAAGGAGAGACCAGTAAGATTTAAAACAGATTCTCTTAGAAGAATAACGAATCGTCCACAGGAGAGCAACAGAAACCATTCACTTTATAAAGGTGCAGACAATCCAAAATGGCACTTGAAAAGCCAACACAGAGAACAGCCACATATCACGAGTCAGTGTCAGCACTGCAGAACAACAAAGCTGCACGCATTGCCCAAACATGACAAAAGAATGCTACATCTATAAAACTGTAGATCACACCCAGAATATGTGCAGAAGTAGTGCATAATAGCAAAGAGGAACAAACTATTATTATAAAGAGGTTAATACCTTTAGAGCACCTGCGTTAGCACATTGTAATGGTAGGATATCGGCCAAAAAGATATGAGACACATTCTGGAGAGAAATTACCATTACTAAAACTAATGATTTAACTAATCTAACTTTCACAGAGTTTGTTTACATTAATGGACATTGGGTTAATTTTAAGCTTGTCTTTTCAAAGACATTACAGCATACAAAGATAGAAGTACATGGTCCAGATGCAACAACTTCGAAGATTAACAGTCTGTAAAAGTAGCACAGTGACAATAACAGTGGATTTCATTGAGCTTCCTCAAATCATGGGCAAAGCAAAACAGGTAAATCAATCTATTGATGTTACCTCTGTTGACATAAGAGAATTGTTTCATACTGTCAACAGGAATTTAAGATCACCATCTTAAATGGGAGACCTTTATTGTGAAGCTGTGCTACCTGCTTCTTGACTCCCCCCACAAAAGGAGGAATCTTCTCAGCATCCATCCTATTAAACGCCCTCAGAATCCCATTCTGAAGAAGGGTCACTAGACCCAAATTGTTAATTCTGCTTAGTCACCACAGATATTGCCAGACCTGCTGAGTTTTTTCCAGCAATTTGTTACTGTTTCTGATTTCCAGCATCTGCAGTTCGGTGTCTTACTTCCATTCAGAATCTTGTATGTTTCTTCTAAACTCCAATGACCAAAAGCCCAAGCTGCTCAACATGTGCACATAGACAACCCCTTCACTTAACTGCCTTCTTAATTAAGTTTATTTAGATACAGTCCAATGAATATCATGTACGGATGTAGCAAGACTTCCCCACTTTTATATCCATCCTCTTTGGAATAAAACCCAACATTCTATTCGCCTTCCTAACTCCTTGCTGGATCTGCATGCTAACTTTTTGTGAATCATGTACTAGGTCACCACAGCCTTCAGGGATCTCTCCCCACTTAAGCAATTCTGTACTTTTCTCTACTTCCTGTCAAAATGGACAACCTAACTTTACCACGTTATACTCCATCTGCCTTATTTTGTCCACTCAAGTTCTGGAGGACACATCCTCAGTACTATTGTCAGAATGTTGTCAGGGCCCATGGCCTTTTCAATTTCCAGTACCTCAAGCTATTTCTTGATATCCTGTGGAGTGAATCAAATTGGCTAGAGATTGGCATCTGTGACACTAGAGACTTCTACAGGAGGTTTACCTTGCACATGTAACGTGCATAATTGTTATCATGCAATAAACTATATGTTTGTGTGAAACAGCCTGCTATTGTTCAGATTCAAACGCGGTTGATCCTCTGCCACTGAAAATCAAACAGGCCCCTGGACCCAGTCAAGGAAAGACGATTGGTAGTAGTATCCTTCTTCTGACAAAGATATCAGAGATCAGCAGTGAGCATTGTTGCTTAATACAAGGAAATTGGTGAGAGAAAAAAAATCATTAGATCCAGAAGAAATTTCCAGGAGACAACATGAGTTTACAGCTTTAAAGACTTCACTTTTTCTTAAGAATACTGAGAGTCTGTAGCTGCAAGTACTTGAACAAACAAGCAATCAGCAGAAATTCAAGGAAGGATCAACAAGGAAGAAACAGCACTCCCAGAGCTAATGCTTTTCTTTCAGATCTTGAGAAGCACAGAAAAGCAGTTGGAGTTAGAAACAGCTCAAAGACCATCCGTTTACAGCGAGAATCTGTATGTGCATTCCTGGTTAGAATTTGGCTCAGAAGCAAAGGTATCAGAAATGCATGAATGAAGTTAAAAATCCATGTTAGACAAAGAGAAGAACTTCAAAACAACAAGCAAAATACAGGCCAAGGATGTCAGAAGTAAAACAAAGGTGACTTTCAGTTCACAATGAGCATTGCTAAGATAACATGAGACATGGCCACAGTAAGTAGTAGTACACAGAAGTAACTCATAGCAAGGTTGCAGTGACATGAATGTCTCAAAGCAGAATTAAATCTACAGAATGGACAACTTAAAAAATTAAAGCAGACAAGTCTAACAAAAGAAAACACTTGAAAGACTTTTGAATTGGTGCTAAAAATGAAAGATTCATGATGTAAATTATGGTACTGGTTATGGTTATTAAGGCTGCAGCACAAAGCACTGTTTACAGAAGTTATGGAAAAGAATAGAAATTGCTTATTTAGTCATGAAAGGCAGAAAATTGTTTATTTTATTAGCAAGAAAACAGGAAGCTTCCATTTGCCTCTAGAAGGCATGAATCCTCAACTTTGCCTTCAGAAGGCACAAAACCTCCATCATAATTACAAAACACAAGTCTAATTAAGGTATATATGACGCTGAAGGGGATTGACAAAGTAGATAAATTGAAGATATTTTGTCCTGTGGGGCAATCTAGTATGAGAGGTCATAGTTTTAGAATAAGGAGTAGCAGATTTAAAATTAAGATGAGAAGTTACTTCTCTCAAAGAGAGATGAATCTGTGGAATTCAACACTCCAGGATGTGGTGGATGCTGGGACAGTGAGTAAATCTGAGGAGGAGATAGACAGATTTTCAATTAGTAACAGGTTGAAGCGTTATGGGGAGGGGGCAGGAAAGTGGAGTGGAGGCTGAGGTGGGATCAGCCGTGATCGTATTGAATGGCATTAGAGGAAATGGGACAGAAACTAGAAAGAGATTGGGTTTGAGGCAAGGGGGAAGAGCAGCAGAAACAGCTGAATGGCATGGTCCCAATTTTAATGATGCCAAAGTCCATACTGTTTTGACTTGTGTTGTTGGAAGTGAAGGTGTTGGGAAAGGAAAGAGTGGTTTACAGACACTGCTAAACTTACAGCCAGAAATAGTCTCAGAAACCTGTTCCACCAATCAAATCAAAGCTGATCAGCACTTCAATTCCAATTGCACACATTTCATCCATTTTCTTCCATACCCATACCAATCAAAAGCTTAAGGATTAAAGTATTTAAAAAAAAGATTATCTTTGCTCACGAGGATAATCCTAAAGTAGTAGGTAGTTTTGGTATAGTTCCAAATGAAATTGATGTAGCCTAGTTCTGTTGATGGATGGCTAAACAAATTGAAATGACAGATGTACTCAAAGCTCTGCTCCTTAGATCTGAGAAAGCAAAGGTAGGGGCAATATCACGCAAATAAAACTATCAGGATTGGGGTGAGTAAGTAGCTCAGTGGTTAGCATTGCTGCCTCACAATGCCAGGAACCCGGGTTCGATTCCGCCCTTGGGTGACTGTCTGTGTGGAGTTTACACATTCTCCCTGTGTCTGTGTGGGTTTCCTTCCACAGTCCAAAGATGTGCAGGCTAGGTAGATCGGCCATGCCCATAGTGTTCAGGGATGTGTAGATTGGGGGGGGTGTGGGGGGATGGGGATGGGTCTGGGTGGGATGCTCTGAGGGTCAGTGTGGACTTGTTGGGCCGAAGGGCCTATTTCCACACTGTAGGGATTCTATGATGATTACCCCTATGAAATGGAGACATGAAAGATGGAGACGAGGGAACAATTGAATAAACTGACAACTTGTAGAGGTATAGAAGTTAACAAAGGAATTTTGAATGAGAAGAGAGAGAGAAACGTGGGAGTGGGATTAAGTTGTGGGAGTAGGGAAAGGGAAGGTGTCTTCAACATGTCCAGGCAAGCATCTCACAGCCCAGTTGCAATCCCATTCCTTCTCACCCTGGTGGCCAAAAGCAAAGAGAAGATAGGATTCACACTTGCCCTGGAAATATGAGGGAAAAGAAAAGTTAGAGGATGCTAGACAAATGGTAAAAATAGGGGACAATCCCGTGAAGTGTGACACCGTAGGTAATGAATGGTATTGTCATGATCAAGAAAATAAAGCGAGAAGTCTGGGGAGACAACAATGTCCAAAATCATCATGTGGTTCACAAACATGTCGTTCAAATGTGAACAGACCTTCTGGAGGGGATTGCCGAGATGAGAAATGACTATTTATTTTTTGGCTGGGACCATGCCGAAGGATGCATTCTAAATTTTTCGGCCAGTATCTTTCCAGCATTTCCTTTTTTTGGTTTCAAATGTTTTTCCACTTTCTGTCAGCATGAGTGCATGAAAACAATCCCATCCAAAAATCAGTTAAAATATAGTATAATTTTTTCAGTTCTTGGCTGAATGAGGATATTTTAAACGAGGATATATAATGCAGTAATATATTTTGCAACCTGAAGAAGATTCAGACCTATCCAAAACAAACTACTTTGTTTCTTAATGAAGAATACCATATTACCTTTGCCCTTTTCCTTTAGCTCCAGGTGGAACGTTGAATTGTCTATCAGAATAGGATCTTCCCTGTTTGTGTGATGCAGAAAATCTTTTGTTCCTCAAGAGAAATGATTATGCAAATGTCACCAATTTGAAATGTTAAAGGCAGTATTGAATGAATTTTCTTGTACTAGTTTAGAAAAATATGAATGCCACAACAGCATACAAAATGGTGGTTTATGAACAAATATTCCTCAAATTCTAATAAGTACATTAGTGCATTTATGAGTATGCTTACTTATTGTTACAATCAAACAGAAGATACCATACCCTATCTTATTAAGTGTTGCAGTTTGTTAATGTTGCATGAATTAAGAAGGTTGAATAGAGAAAAAAAAATTAAAAATACAGGTCCAAGGAGAATTTGGACTTCTTAAAATGTACTGCAATCAATGCAATTCAAAGTCATGCAAATTAGATTTGTTAAAGCATAAATATTCAATCAAAAATAGGCCAGGCAGCATCAGAGGAGCAGGAAAGCATACGTTTCAGGCCGGGACCCTTCTTCAGAAATGGGGGGCTCATTTCTGAAGAAGGGTCCCGACCTGAAACGTCAACTTTCCTTCTCCTCTGATGCTGCCTGGCCTACTGTGTTCCTCCAGCTCCACATGGTGATCTCTGACTCCAGCATCAGCAGTTCTTACCATCTCCAACATGCAATCCATTATATTTTTGATTTGCTCAAATAAAACTTTTATAACCATAACAATTTGGTTAAGTACAGAGAAGAAATATCAATTAAAAAACAAAAGTACCCAGGTCAACCAACTAAATCATAGATAACAAGGTGTAGAGCCGGATGAACACAGCAGGCCAAGCAGCATCATAGGAGCAGAAAGGCTGACGTTTCGGGCCTAGACCCTTCTTCAGAAAAGGGGAAGGGGGTTTTGAAATAAATAGGGAGAGAGGGGGAGGCGGATAGAAGATGGATAGAGGAGAAGATAGGTGGAGAGGAGACAGACAGGTCAAAGAGGCAGGGATGGAGCCAGTAAAGGTGAGTGTAGGTGGGGAGTTAGGGAGGGGATAGGTCAGTCCAGGGAGGAAAGACAGGTCAAGGGGGCGGGATGAGGCTAGTAGGTAGGAGATGGTGGGAGGAGGGGATAGGTGGGAGGCAGGACAGGTTAGGGAGGCGGGGACAAGCTAGGCTGATTTTGGGATATGGTAGGGGGAGAGGAGATTTTGAAGCTTGTGAAGTCCACATTGATACCATTGGGCTGCAGGGTTCCCAAGCGGAATATGAGGTGCTGTTCCTGCAACCTTCGGGTGGCATCGTTGTGGCACTGCAGGAGGCCCAGGATGGACATGTCGTCTGAGGAATGGGAGGGGGAGTTGAAATGGTTCGCGACTGGGAGGTGCAGTTGTTTAGTGCGAACCGAGCGTAGGTGTTCCGCAAAGCGGTCCCCAAGCCTCCGCTTGGTTTCCCCGATGTAGAGGGAACAGCGGATACAGTATACCACATTAGCAGATGTGCAGGTGAACATCTGCTTGATTTGGAAAGTCTTCTTGGGGCCTGGGATGGGAGTGAGGGGGGAGGTATAGGGGCAGGTGTAACACTTCCTGCGGTTGCAAGGAAAAGTGCCTGGTGTCGTGGGGCTGGAGGGGAGTGTGGAGCGGACAAGGGAGTCCCAGGGAGAGTGGTCCCTCTGGAAAGCAGATAAGGGTGGGGAGGGAAAAAAATGTCTTTAGTGGTGGGATCGGATTGCAGTTGGCGGAAGTGTCAGAGGATGATGTGTTGGATCCGGAGGTTGGTGGGGTGTATGTGAGGACTTTCCGCTTTGCGGAATACCTATGCTCGGTTCACACTAAACAACTGCACCTCCCAGTCGCGAACCATTTCAACTTCCCCTCCCATTCCTCAGACGACATGTCCATCCTGGGCCACCTGCAGTGCCACAACGATGCCACCCGAAGGTTGCAGGAACAGCACCTCATATTCCGCTTGGGAACCCTGCAGCCCAATGGTATCAATGTGGACTTCACAAGCTTCAAAATCTCCTCTCCCACTACCATATGCCAAAATCAGCCTAGCTTGTCCCCGCCTCCCTAACCTGTCCTGCCTCCCACCTAGCCCTCCTCCCACCTCAAGCCCCCCCCCC
>NC_063346.1:30144419-30167180 GCF_021869965.1 Rhincodon typus | reverse complement strand
CCCCCTTCCCCTCCCCCATTTCTGAAGGAGGGTCTAGGCCTGAAACGTCAGCTTTCCTGCTCCTCTGATGCTGCTTGGCCTGCTGTGTTCATCCAGCTCTACACATTGTTATCTCAGATTCCCCAGCATCTGCAGTTCCTACTATCTCTAAATCATAGTTAAATTTTCTTCAAAATTACCACCTAATGATATCAGTTAGAGAGACAGCAAGATTAGAGGCATATCCAAGGAATCAAGAGAAACAGCATTTACTTCTCAGCGTGCATCAGCAAAGACACACAGACAGCACCCAGTGTACAGTTACGGTTTTTTTCAGAAGCATTTCTTCGTTTGCATAGTGCTGGAGAGGCTGATCTCTGGGAAAATTTGGATAACTTGATGTAAAGTAGTATTTTGGGTCACATGTTAGCACAAACTTCATAATGACTAAAAGTCTATTTGTTTTGCAGGACACAAACGTAGAAAAGTAGGTCATTAAGCTTCTTTAACCTATTGGTTCATGGCTGATCCTATGGACTGGATTTTAGTTACAAACCACACTTCCTCCACCCACCAACCCCTACCTTCACCACTCCCCCATCACCCCTGCAGTGGAGGGTAGGTAAAATGCTGTGGGCAGTGTGCCTCTTGCCCACCAGTCCTGCCACTATTTTACACAGATTGGGAAAAGGTGGCAGGTGGCCTGCCTGTCTGTCAGCCACTTGAGGCCCTTATTGTGGCCAGTTCTTGAGCAGTAAGCTCCCCTCTCGCCACTCCTTCTTTTTCTCCCTTGTCAGAATCTGCCCCAGCAATCATCCACTGCCCACTCCCTCACCTACCTTGATTCTGGATGCAGGGCAGACATTGCTGGGGGACAGATGCAGTACCAGTGATCATCACTCCAATGGGTGCTGCTTGGACCAAACAGCTGCACACCAAGGGGAGGCAGTGGCCCAGTGGTATTGTAGCTGGACTGTTAATCCAGAGACCCAGGTAATGTTCTGGGGACCCAGGTTCAAATCCAGATAGTAGAATTTGAATGCAATGAAAATTTAGAATTATGAGTCTAATGACTGTCACAAATCCATTGTCGATTGTCAGAAAATCTCATCTGGTTCACTAATGTCCCTTAGGGAAGGAAAGTGCCATCCTTACCTGGTCTGGCCTACATGTGACTCCAGACCCACAGTAAAGTGGTTGACTCTTAACTGCCCAGAGGGCATTTAGATATGGCAATAAATGCTGGCCTGGCCAGCAATGCCCTAATCCCATTTATAAATTTTTTTTTAAAAATCTGATTGATGAGCAGCAGGAGTATTGTCCCAAGATGACTAACATCACAACTTTCTGATGCTTTGAAAAATCATTTCAGTGTCATTTGTTTAATGTAGTGAAATTCCTTTCCTTACCAGTTTTCCAATTGCTTAGTAAGTTGGTCAGGTAACATGCTGTTGCATAAAAAAAAGAGAATTAGAAGTTAATTTACACTGAATCACAATGGCTCAATAAAACAAAACAGACTACACAACAACAAGGCTCAGCTGGTTAATCCTGAAATAGTACAACTCCAGCATCGGCAGTTCTTACTATCTCTGATTAATCCTGAAATTTCTGTTTCACATGAACCTCCTCCCAGCTCTCTTCATCCATCCCCATCATCATCTTCTATTCTCCCTCATATTAATTTGAATACAGGGAATTTTAGTGATTGTTTCATGTGCAAATGTATTTGTGTAACATAGGAGGGAAGAATGTTCACAGTCTCAAATCTCAATGTGGATGCTCATTATTATTCCTGTTCATTGAAAGGAGGAAGAAGTAGGGAGACTCTTGAAATAAAGGAATAATTTAAAGATTTTGGGTATGTCTTTATCAAGATACATAAATGGGATCAAATTTGTTGACCTGAACTGACTTGTACTAACGCTGGGTTAACCTATATGTATACAAACCTCAAACTCAGTAGTTAGTTATACAGATGTTAAAATTTGGATTTTTTTTCCACTAATTTGTTAAGATGATGATCTTATAAGCTTCAAGAACTTTAGGCCATAATTAAAATGTAGCTCATTGCACATAAATACTTCATCAATCTCGGTTGTAATGGTGTTTTTATCCACTGATTCAGCTTGAATTAGTATAATATCAACTATTAAATCAATCATTCATGCAATAACCATTGTATTTTCTTTTCTATTCATTTTGTGGGATGTGGGTGTCGCTGGCTGGCCAGCATTTCTTGCCCATCCCTAGTTGCCCTTAAGAAGCTGGTGGTGAGCTGCCTTCTTGAACCGCTGCATTCCTCCTGCTGTGGGTTGACCCACAATGCTATTAGGGAGGGAATTTCAGGATTTTGACAGCAACAGTGAAGGAACGGCGATATATTTCTAAGTCAGGATGGTGAGTGACTTGGAGGGGAACTCGGAGGTCGTGGTGTTCCATATATCCCATGTATTCGGTGGGGCCTGCAACACAATCAGTTCCCTCGTCCGCTCTACACTCCGCACTAGCCCCACCACCCCCGGCACCTTTCCCTGCAACCGCAGGAAGTGCTACACCCGTCCCTGCACCTCCCTGCTCACCTCCATTCGAGGCACCAAACAAACCTTCCACATCAGACAGAGGTTCACCTGCACATCCGTCAATGTGGTCTATTGCATCCGCTGCTCCCGACGTGGCCTCTTCCACGTGGGTGAGACCAAGTGGAGGCTCGGAGACCACTTTGGAGAGCACCTTCCAGTCGCGAACCATTTCAACCCCCCAGCCCCGGGCAACATGTCCATCCTGGGCCTCCTCCAATGTCACAATGACGCCACCAGCAAACTGAAGGAGCAGCGCCTCATATTCTGCCTTGGGAGTCTACAGCCCAGTGGCCTAAATGTGGACTTTACCAGTTTCAAAATCTCCCCATTCCATGGCCAACCTTCCGTCTCATCCCCACCTCCTCGACCTGACACAACTTGTCCATCTTCTTTCCCACTTATCCGCTCCTCCCATCCCACTGACCAATCCCCACCACTGCCTACCTGCACTCACCCATCATCATTCCACCTACCTTTCCCAGCCCACCCCTCCTCTCTCTATTTATTTCCCAACTCCCTTCCTCCTCCCCCATTTCTGAAGAGGGGTCCCGACCCGAAATGTCAACTTTCCTGCTCCTCTAATGCTGCCTGGACTGCTGTGTTCTTCCAGTTCCACACTTATCTCTGACTCCAGCATCGGAAATTCTTACTATTTCTGAGTGACTTATAACCCCACTGCGAAGCCCCTTCTAGGATGCCCACCTTAAAGAAGTTATCCTCCACCCTCCATAACGACCTCAGTGGATCTCTTGCCCACTGCAACCCTCTGGTAATCTCTTCAGCCCCGAAACTGCTCGACCACATACTGAAGCAAACCAGGTACTACAGCCACGTTGCCTTTCTCAGTACCTGCCTATGGAATCGGATCATCCCCAATGGACTGCAATCTGCATTCAGGCCATCCCAATTTGGCCCTGACCGCAACAACCTCTACATACACAACATCCAGATCCTCCAAAAACGGTTTTCTATGCGGCTCCTCAAGCACACGCTCTTAGCCATGCGCCGGCATCTCATGGCCCTACAAACAAGCCTATCCCAGCTCAGAGCTTCCCTCTCCCAGACCCGCAAAGGACCTTTTCCGTTTTTCATTCTTCGCAGAATCCACAACCTCAATTTACGATTTTACTCCGCCCTATCGGACATTAAAAACCATAAGTATACTAAACTTACTGGTGCCTGCCACCAAACACAGGCCCTCTTCCACCCCCCAAGTCTTAACCTTACCCAGGACCTCCCTCACCATGTGGTCACCATCATCTCACCTGCTGATGCCACTGGTCACGTCACTTCCAGTGCCACAAACCATGCTTCTGCTGCCACCACTCACACTGTGGACGCCGCCACTTCCGTCACCAACACAGAGCACTGCCGACATCAAGGACGATGTTGCCCCACCCGCTGCTGACATCACTGATGATGTCACTAATTCCACCCCCACAGCCAGCTCCAATCCAGCCACCAGCTCTATACCCAACCCCAGCCCCAAGCCCTGTCGGGTCTTCACCATTCCCCAAGCCCCGCCCACACATCAATGCATACCATCGATATCTGGATGTCGAACACTTTTTCCCCCGCCTCCACCTCCATGCCTATTTCTTTAGCCGCGAGTCTAAACCCGCCTCCAGCCTCCAGCAAAACTCAAACTCCTCAACACCACCCCAAGGCCTCCTATCCTCCTTCGACCTCTTCATCTCCAACTGCCGTCGCAACATCAATCGCCTCAACCTCTCCCCCACGGAACATGCAGCCCTCTGCTCCAACCCTAAACTCACTATCAAACCCACAGGTAAAAGGGGCGCAGTAGTGGTATGGCGCACTAACCTTTACATTGCGGAGGCCAGGCACCAACTCTCTGACATCTCCTCCTATCACCCCCTCGATCATGACCCCAACCCTGATCACCAAAACATCATTTCTCAAACCATTCATAACCTCATCACCTCAGGTGACCTCCCACCCACAGCCTCCAACCTCATCGTTCCCCAAACCCGCACTGCCCATTTCTATCTCCTTCCCAAAATCCACAAACCTGACTGCCCTGGCCAACCCACTGCTTGCTCCTGCCCCACTGAACTTACCTCCGCTTACCTTGACTGTTTTCTCCCCCTTGGTCTGGGAACTCCCCACCTACGTCCGGGACACCACCCACGCCCTCCACCTCCTCCAACACTTCCATTTCCCCAGCCCCCAAACACCTCATCTTCACTATGGACATCCAATCCCTGTACACTTCCATTCCCCATGCCGTTGGCCTAAAAGCCCACCACTTCTTCCTCTCCCGCAGGCCCAACCAGACCCCTCCGCCCGCTTAACCAAATACATTTGTATCCTTAACAGCTTCTCTTTCAACTCCTCCCACTTCCTACAGATGAAGGGGGTGGCCATGGGAACCCGCACTGGCCCACGCTATGCCTGCCTCTTCGTAGGATACATGGAACAGTCGCTCTTCCACAGCTATACTGGCCCCATCTCCCACCTCTTCCTCCACTATATCAATGACAGTATTGGTGCTGCCTCGTGCTTTCACGAGGAGCTTGAACAGTTCATCAACTTTACTAACACCTTTCACCCCAACCTCAAGTTGAGACCATTTCAGATACCCCTATCTGTTTCCCGGACCTCTGTCTCCATCTCTGGTGACCGCCTCGAAACCGACATCTATTTCAAGCCCACCGACTCCCACAGCTACCTAGACTACACCACCTCTCGCCCAACTTCCTGCAAGAAAGTGATCCCCTACTCCCAATTCCTCCACCTCCGTCTCATCTGCTCTCAAGATGGAGCGTTCCACTCCCGAACATCCCAGATGTCTTCTTATTTCAAGGATCGCAACTCCCTCCCCTTCAAAAATGCTCTCGACCACATCTCTGGCATTTCCCACACCTCTGCCCTCACATCCCCTCCCCACAACAAAAAAAAAGACAGAATTGCCCCAGTCCTTGCATATCACCCCACCAACATCCAACGTATCATTCTCCGCCACCAACAATCCAACCCCACAACCAAAGATATATTTCCCTCCCCACCCCTAGCTGCCTTTCATAGGTACCGTGCTCTCTGCGACTCCCTCGTCCGCTCCACTTTCCCCACTAGCCCCACCAACCCCGGCACCTTTCCCTGCGACTGCAGGAAGTGCTACACCTGCCCCTACACCTCCGCTCTCGCCTCCGTTCAAGACACCAAACAAACCTTCCACATCAGACATAGGTTCACCTGCACATCCATCAGACAGAGGTTCACCTGCACATCTGTCAATGTGGTCTGTTGCATCCACTGCTCCCAATGTGGCCTCCTCTACATCGGTGAAGCCAAACAGAGGCTCGGAGACCGCTTTATAGAGCGCCTGCGCTCTGTTCGTGACAAACGACGACACCTTCTGGTCGCAAACCATTTCAACTCCCCCTCCCACTCCCTGGGCAACATGTCCATCCTGGGCCTCCTCCAATGTCACAATGACGCCACCCGCAAACTGAAGGAGCAGCACCTTGTATTCCGCCTCGGGAGCCTATAGCCCAATGGCCTAAATGTGGACTTTACCAGTTTCAAAATCTCCCTATCCCCGGCCTCATCCTATGTCCAAGCCTCCATCTCATCCCCACCTCCTTGACCGGACACAACCTGTCCATCTTCTCTCCCACCTATATGCCCCACCCATCCCACTGACTAATCCCCACCACTCCCTACCTGCATTCCCCCATCACCATCCCACCCACCTTCCCCCAGATCCACCCCTCCTCTCTCTCTTTATTTCCCAGCTACCTCCCCCTCCCCCATATCTAAAGAAGTGTCCCAGCCTGAAACGTCAACTTTCCTGTTCCTCTGATGCTGCCTGGCCTGCTGTGTTCCTCCAGCTCCATACTGTGTTGTCACAGGAATTATTACTGTGCAGAAAGAGGCCATTCAGCCCACCATGTCTGTACAATCTCTTAGCATATTAAACTAGTGCAATCTCCTACCTTTTCTCCACTAATTCTGCAATTTTAGTTTCATCTAATGCCCTCTTGAATGCCTCAATTGATCCTGCTTCCACCACACTCCACACAGTGCACTCTGTAGCCCTTTCTTTTCTCAAAAGGTTTTTCTCACTACATATTTGCTTCTTTTGCAAAATACTTTAAAACTGTTCTCAATCCATTAAGAATGGAAAGTTTCTCCTGATCCACTCTGTTCAGACATTTCATTATTTTGAAACCTTCTATCAAATTTACAAGGAAAATAGTCTCAACTTCTCCAATCTTTCTTCATAACTGAAATGGCTCATCCCTGGAACTATTCTTGTTTACCTCTCCAATGCATTCACATCTTTCCTGCCATGTGGGGTACAGAACTGCACTCAATGCTCCAGCTGAGGTCTAATCAGTGTCATATGTTCATCGTAACCTCCCTATTGTTGTATTCTATTCCCTATTAACGAAGCCTAGAATATTGTCTGCTTTATTACAGCTGTCTCTATCTGTCCTGCCACATTTAATGACTTATGACATATACACTGTGGTCCTTCTGTTCCTGCACACCCTTTAGAATAGTACCTTTCGTTTTATACAGTTGCTCCACGTTCTTTGTACTAAAGTGCATCACCTCACACTTCTCTGCACTGAACTTCCGCCACCTATTCCTCCCACCAATGTATTTTGAAGTTCCATACTGCCCTCCTCACAGCTAAGACTTCTCCCTTGTTTTGTATCATCTACAAATTTTGAAACTGTCCCCTACACACCAATGTCTAAATTATATATGAAAAAGCACAAGGTTCTATTACTGATCCCTGGGGAGCTCAAATATTGTACAGCTCAGAAAATACTCATTAACCATGACTGTTTCCGATCCCTCAGCTAATATTCTACTCTCATTTCCACTACCTCTTTTATGCCATGAACTATAACTTTCCAGACAGGTCTGTGTGTGACACTGTATTGAGCACCTGTTGGAAGTTCATGTACACCACATCACAATCTTGCTCTCATCAACGCACTGGTACATCTCCAAAAGATTCCATTCAGTTAGTCAGACATGATTTTCCCCTAACATATTAGTGCTGACTTTTCTGAATCAATCCATATATTTCCACATGATTATGAGTTATTGTTTCTAGAAGTTTCCCCAGTACTAAATAAAATCTGATTGGTCTGGGCCAATTGGATTCATAGGCTAATTGCTGGGCCTGTCTTCTGAAGCCTTTCCGAATGAGAGCATATGGTGTATGAAAATTCTTTACTTACTTGTCCATCTTGAAGGAGATGTGTGGTTCAACAACTCCATTAGCAGTAATTCTACTCTTGTAGTCATACTGGATCACTGAAGGCTGTGAAAGACAGAATGAAATAAAGTGACATCTGCTAACTCTAATATATCCTGATTTATAAATGTTTTCTGATTATTGCTGTTTCATCTTCTGGTCAGGACAATTAGAGGTCTGTTTATCTCCGAATTAATTCTGCACTTGTCTGTGCACATTTTATTTACAACCTTTTACTTACAGACCAACAGTGTGTGCAGTTATGTAGCTACACAAACTTGTACTGTCTGCCCAGTGAGATCTCTCCTTAACTTGCTCTTAGGTGATTTAACATCATAATCATATCATTGTCCCTAAGGCTCACACTGTTCGATCATTATTCCATTAGCGGTCTACTTAATGTCTCGCATTGAGTGGGGGGGCGGTGGTGAAGGATGGGTTTTATAGTGAACAGAGTTATTACAGGCAAAATACCAGAAATGCTAGAAATCTCAAACAAAGAACACCAGAGAAACTCAGAAGATCTGCAGCATCTATGGAGAGAGAAATAGTTAACATTTCGAGTCTAATATGACTCTTCTTCAGATCATAGTTATATCACAAATCAACAGATACCGCTGGAATTAAAAATGTAGCCTTCAAGAGATCCCCATCCTGAACAAACATTCTTAAAATATCTATCATTTTTTTCTCAATCAGATTAGGATTTTGTTCTGTTCCTTTGAATTGAATTTAAATACTTTAAAAAAAAACCTTTTAGAATCACTAATTTGAATGATTAAGACTACAAATGTACAAATACAAAAAATAGTTTACGACTCAACCATAAGATTGCAAAAATACAAATAGTACAAAGTACAAGTTGAAATCATTTATCTCACTAAAGCATCTAAGTTCTAACAGCAGGTTAACTTAGGTTAAAATTGTAACTAGTAATTCCTCGTTAAACATTTATTTTCATCACTGCAAAGCTGACTATCTAAGTAAATCTATCTTTGTCAATACAGTGTGGAGCTGGAGGAACACAACAGGTCAAGCAACATCAGAGGAGCAGAAAAGTCAACACTGGGATGAAGGGTCCCGATCCGAAACATCGACTTTCCTGTTCCTCTGATGCTGCCTGACCTGCTGTGTTCCTCCAGCTCCACACTGTATTGATACAGACTTCCAGCATCTGCAGTTCTTGCTTATCTCCTAAATCTATCTTTCATTCCTTTAAACATTGAAAGATGCATCTTTGCCTTATGATAGTGTAGAAATCCTTTCCTGAAATAGCCAGGCTTGGAGATGGGAAACCTCAATTTTTGAGACCATTAGGTTGTGATTAAGCATCATACCACCCTAAGTTTTATTCTTATTCTGGCTCAGGTAGACTTAGCGCTTGCTATCTCACCCTAACCTTGTAAGAGGAAGGCAATAGCAAATCACACTGACAAAAATTGCCAAGCATATGGTTCAGGATGAGAGAAAATAATCAGATCCTCCACAAGAGTAGTGAACATGCAGAAATTCAGTTTAATTGCTTGTGGAATCTTAACACAGAGAATTGCAAAGATCTGTGTGTTGGAGAAACTTGATGCCATGAAGAACCTTCGAGATGTCCTAGGAGAGAAATTATGGTGAACAAAGGCACAGTAGTGAGAACTTCATTGAAAGGATTTCCAGTGTCTCACCAGGCAGATTAATCTATCACGTACCACATTTACTAAACAAATATGCAAAAAGATGGATTACCAACTTGGTCATACCTCCTCCATTCTTTCACTGTTGAATTCTCCACATACACTGGAGACAGTTTTGTCAAGAGACTTAAAAAGTAAACACAATTTACTTGATAAAGTACCTTTGATCACCTACACAATGTTTGTACAAGAAACCAAGGGTTTTATGACAGCTTCTTTAAAGTTTTTGAAAAGATTTATAGCTCGGGTTGTGGGTGAGGTTGTAGACACGCTCGTTGAGTCGGTGTGTTTGGTTGCAGACGTTTCATCACTCTGCTAGGTAACATCATCAGTGCGCCTCTGGTGAAGTGTCGGTGTTCTATCCTACTTGTTATTTATATGTCTCCGTTTGCTGGGGTGGGTGGTATTACTTCTGGCTGTTTTTCAATGGTTTGTATATGGGGTCCAGTTCAATGTGTTCGTTGATGGATTCTGGTTTGAATGCCAGGCCTCCAGGAATTCCCTGGCATGTCTCACGCTATTATGAGCGTATTGTCCCAGTTGAACTAGTGTCCTTTTTTGTCCGCTGGTATTGACACCAGTGAGAATTGGTTGTGTCTTCTGGTGGCTAGTTGGTGTTTGTGTATGCTTATTGTCAGTTTTCTTCCAGTTTGGCCCATGCAATGTGTCTCACAAGAACAAAAATCAGAAGTTGCTGGAAAAACTCAGCAGGTCTGGCAGCATCTGTGAGGAAAAAAATCAGTTAACGTTTCAGATCACCGGGTCCCGGGTCATCGGATCTGAAATGTTAACTGATTTTTTTCTTCGCAGATGCTGCCAGACCTGTTGAGCTTTTCCAGCAACTTCTGCTTTGTTCCTGATTTACAGCATCCACAGTCCTTTCGGTTTTCAATGTTTCTCACAGTCCTTGCATGGTATTTTGTATATTACGTTAGTTTTATTGGTTGTGGTTATGGGATCCTTTACGTTCATTAGTAGCTGTTGCAGGGTGGTTGTTGGTTTGTGGGCTACCCTGATACCTAGGCATCTTAGTAGTCTTGTGGTCATCTATGATATGTCTCTGATGTACGGCAGGTGACTAGTGTGTCTGACCATGTTGTGTCTTCTTGTTGTGGTCTGTCGTGGAGGTAACAGCAGATTGTGCTTTTTGGGTATCCAGCTTCTTGCTGGGTCTCAAAACTCATTTGTATTGTATTTTTGCCTGTAGAATGTTATCTAAAATGCTTAATGTTACGCTCATAATTTCAATTTGACCTCTTTCTTTTCTGTGTTAATTACAAACAAGTTCATAAATTTACCTTGGCTAATGCACACTTCAATTCACTTTTGTCCAGGTATGGTGACAACATTCCCCATTCCTCTTTTACTTTGGAAGGTCTGCAGCAAACAGAGAAAAGGATATAGATCATATGAGCCATAAGTATGCACATAGAAATTTGGTGCAAGTACTTTTAAAGGCTGTGACATCATTGCCTTAATGCCTAGCAATGGTGTCTTAAAGAATTATAGATGTATGTCACATTCTCCACAAGGGCAACACAAAGGGCTGAAATTTTCCTAGTTTCTGAATGACAAGGGCAACGGACGGTCAGTAAAGTAAATATGGCAAGATCAAAAAAAATTAGATTCTCAAAGTTGAGAACAAGAAAAGCCTGATTCTGAAACTAAGTTTTAAATGATAAGAGAATTTCACAAGCAGAAAGAGACCTACTTACATACCTTGAATACCAAATTTTGCCTCACTTATATGCAGTTTCCTATTCATCCAAGTACCAGAGGGAAACTAGAATGCAAGAATTTCTGGCAACTCCAGCTCACCGTTTGCTCCTCCAGGCCTCCATCCTGGATAGCAGTCTCAAACATCTCAGGGTCTGCTCCATGAACAAACACCCATCTCATGAATAGGACCAGGGTGTGCCTTAGCTTGCTCTCCTAAGGCTTACTCACTTAGCGTCTATTTGGATACTCACAGCAACTCCGCTCATTCAGAATTTAAAGGCTCCACGGTACTACTGTATTGCCTTGCCTTTTAGTGCAGACACAAAGCCATACAGCTTGTCATAGTTGTCTGCAGTGATCAGTCAAAGGGACAGGCATGTTGTGGGATGGCACCACATTACCTCAATGTCACATCTACAACATGTGGCAGTAGCTTACTCAGCAATCACACTGCATGTGCTTCAATCAAATGGCCATGTCTCAAAGTCTAAGAAAACTAGTCCTCAGTCAAGTAAAGGGGGACTTCAATCCATCAGAGAGTGTTTCCAGAATCAGTCAAGGACATCACCAGATCTCAGTACAGGGGCTTGAACATGGTTAGTTGGACGCATGGCACTGTCAGGATCTGGGGGTTCCATACCCGTATACAGTCTGGTAAGTGGGCCACAGTCAGTCCCACAGATTCACTTGAACAATTCTGGAGAGTCGCAGTGGTCAGTCAGGGATCTGTACAGAGATCAGTCGATGTCCCAGTCATTCATCAGTCAGAACTGTCCATGCAAATCAGTCCTGGGGCTGTGCTACTGAAAATCAAGGTGCGGTTATCAAGAGCTACCACCTTGGTAGGGAAGCTGCAGAAGCCAACTGTGGGGATTGGAGGCAACTAAATGTCTGCAGAGGGAACAATATTGTAAAAGGGCAAAAATTCAACATATAATGGTGGGAGATAATGGTGCATTAAAAGGACATGGATTACTACAGGAAGGGAAAGGGTGTGGATCACTGATGGCTACACCTACCCTGGCACTGATTTTTTTTTGGGGTAGAGGGAGGGGTGGGTGAGAGTGTCAGTACAACACAATAGCTTGTATTGCCTATGGGCCAGTGCTCAAGGGATAATGTTGGAGATTAAGATATAAATTAAAAAGAGTTGATTGAGGACAATTGGAGGCTCAGTACTCATGTAGTTGACAGGGAGCGCAAGGAAGCAAAGAACACAGAAGTTCAAGGTGGAGGGGATTGGTGGGGGAGTCCTTGACTGCCAGACGGAACTGTGCCGAGTGTGACTTGTGTTGCCTTCCATCCTCATCTGAACAGCAGATGTGCAATGGAAATGAAGAATGGCTGTTTCCACATCCACAGTGGGTAGATTTTTTTTCTTTCTGTCTGAGCAAGCGAGTTTTACTTGTGCACAATGAGAGAATCTTCAAGGGGCACAGTGACTCCCCCTATGACTACAAATATATTATGTTTCTAATATTTCCCATGCAGGTTCACTGGAACCATGACCAATCCAACCATCCAGGTCATTATTGATTGGTCTCTGTGGTGCTACAAAAGCAGAAAAATGGAAGTGGAACAGATGTACCAGTAAGCCCACAACCAGCAGCAATCTGCAGGAGCCGAGAAACAGCCTCCACACGAAGAGGTCATATGAAAGTCCCCTCGGGATGTGGAGCAGTGTTGGAAGGCCAAGCATCTATTGTCCTTGATGCCATTTCCTCCAGCAAGGCACATTGCTGCCACAGTTTGAGGATGCCCTATGACATTGTCACAGAACTAAGCCATGTGCTGGAGTGAGACCTGCAATCTGAAGGGCTGGGTTGCCATCCCATCCTGGTGGTCGTCAAGGTGACGGCTGTGCTAAATTCTTATGCAACTGCCTGCTTCCAAGGACCCACTGGGGTCCTGGCTGGGATTGCTCAAATCTTCACAAATGTTAGTGATGTAATTTGTGCCAGATCACACCGCTTCATCTTCTCTCCCTATGACAAGGTCATTGCTGCAACCCAGGGAGTAGGTTTGCCAACATAGCCGGCCTACCCCATATGCAGGGTTCCAAAATTATGTACATATCACACTGACAACACTATTGTAATGCAGCAGACTTCATCCGCAGGAAAGGCTTCCATTCCATCAATGTACAAGTTATCTGTGATCCTCAGTGATCTTATAAGTCTGCAACAGGTAACTAGGGGGTTGCTAAGATGCCAGTATCCTTGAGAACTCTCAGGTTCCTACTTGTTTGAAAGGCTGGATGCTTTACAAGGATGGCTACATGGAGACAAGGACTACCCACTCAACCATGGCTGATGATTCCATTACACCATCCCCTGACTAAGGCCAAGTGTCAATACAATTCTTATATTCAGGCTATCATGGATCAGATGATAGGTCTTCTAAAGACGAGGTTCCAATCCTTGGATCAGTCTTGTGGGCAAGGAGCCTTGCAGTATCATCTGGACAGAGAGTGCCACATAATTCTATCTTGATGTACTCTGCACAACTAGAGCAGGTAGACAGGGGATGTGATGGACACTGCAGAACTGGGAGAGTAGCAGCAGGGACCAGGGAAGTTTCTAGCAAACAGTATTTTCTTCTTACCTTATAGAGTAGCATGCCAATGGGCAGCGAGGCAGAATAATTTTCAACATCTGGCCTCCTTTTAATTTGGCAGGAAAGCTGCAGGTATCCCAATATAACTCAATGCTCTGCCTCATAAACCTTACCCATCTGGCAGATGCCTGCAACCAGACCCTTGGAATGGAAGTTGGAGGCGGCAATGCGATTGAGGTTCTATATTTAAGGAGACATTGATGGTCTATAGTACACTTCTGAAACCAGAAGGAGTAACAGACATTTTCTGGTTATTTCGTGATTGGAATGGCAGTGCACATGATTGGAGTGTCCACATTGCATGTCTGCCCACGTGGCTGTTAAAATTACAAGCCAAATCCAAACTTGACACCGCAAATAAATGCTTCAGATAGCCAATATTAATTCACCATGAAGATCACAGCAGGCCAATCATCAGGGTTAACAGGCAATAAAGCTACATTTTTAACCCCTTACTGTTCCGTTAATACAGATTCTTCAAGTGAAAATCTCTCTTCCAGTTACTGCATTAAATGTCAATTTTTGACACATTCTGGAAAGATTTACAGTGATTTACCATTCAACAGATACCGCGTGGGCTTGAGATTGGTAAATCCAGTTTGAAAATGTTAGAATATGGGCTGAAACACAATCTGAAATGATGCCCACAAGAGGTTTTTCTCATTCAAATATTACTTACGCAAGGTGTTCCTTTCTTCCCCTCAGAATTCTACTTACACCTGCCCATATGAAGTTACAGTTCATTAAAGAATTCAGCTTGATGCAAGACAATAATTTCCTTGACCCAATGGAGTTAATATTTATCATGTATGAGCCTGGATACTGAAAGCAGACATAATAGGAAGCTATTCTCAAATACTTCATCTTGGATGCACTTAAAATGTTGTTACTCGAAACTTGGAGAGCACACTAACTGACTCACATTCCAGGAATTAATCCATGACACATGAAGATTTCAACTTAGCGATAGACAGAAAAGAAATTTTAAAACTTAATAAAAAAGAGAAAAAAGTCACTTCAATCTGCTAAAGCAAGGCAAAATGAATTCACAGTTTCCACCTTTTGTGGTGTTTTGAACGCTTTTCAGTTGAAACTTTCTTTTTCTCAGGTTTTGGCCTTGTGTAACTCTCATTTTTTTTTGTGCTTGCAATCACAGAAGGAGAACTCTCCGATTTGTCAGGTTCTGCAAAGTAAATGCATAAATTCATTGACCTATAAAGAAGAATAAGAATAAATCTCTAAATTGCTTTGCTTTTCGATGAAATCATAGTCAATCTGAGCCTTTTTTCACATTCCTTACCCAAGTAAATGTTTATGAAACGTGTTCCATTCTTGACAGGTCCATTCGTCACAGAACCTGGGAGATAATTTGGGATTTCAGCCACCCTTTCTGTGGAGGAAGTGCTTCCTGTTTTTGCTCTTGAAAGGCCTGATTTTTCTAAAATTACAACCTTTTGTTTTTGATTCTTATGGTCTGCACTGTCTCATTTAGTTCCATCAACATAGAATTTTCTAAATCCGCAAAGCCTGAACCAACATTTGAATGAAATTCGTGGATTGGGTGTGCTCACCCCTTTATTTTAACCTGGGTTGTTCCCAATGATTTAGTACTAATAACATCAACTTCCATTAAATTTAGCAACTCTGTCAATCCCAAGATAGTGTTGAACCTTTAAACTTCAAAGATTTTCCTTCTTGTGTGCTTTAAATAGCATGTCACATATCGATCTATCTTGTCTCAAACCCAAGGAATATTAACTCAGTTTGAATCAGGTCAAAACTACCATGTGTCCAAAATAGTGCACATTTTAACAGACATAAAAAATGAATAAACTTAGAACCATGCATGCTTATAGAAAAGACAGTAATGAAAGTGCTTAACATTTCCAACTTCAAGGTAAAACTACAATGAAGCAATGTGTGCTGCTGCCACCTAAAACAAACAGAACATATTTGTGGAGCTATTTGGGGAAGGATTATAGTTCAGGTGATCTGCCTTGCCATCCGATGACTCAATGCCAGTTTCCTTGTAGCGATTTAACATTCAGGGGCATTAATTAGTTAAGGGCAAGATTTATCCCTCCACAGATACTGCCAGACCTGCTCAGTATTTCAAGCACTTTGTTTTCATTTCAGATACCCTTTATGAAAATATCATGTTGGGGTCATCAAGATTTTGGACTCCCAAAATCTGAAATGCTGGAGAAACTCAGCAGGTCTTCATAAGAGGTCTTGAAATGTTAACTCTGACTCCTCTCCACAGATGCTGCCAAACCTGCTGAGATATCCCAGCAATTTCTGTTTTTTGTTTCAGATCTTCAGGATCCACAGTTCTTTGTTTTATTTTAAGATTTTGGACTACTTTCTTGTTTGAATCCATCTCGTTACTTTATTCAACGGATTATACACATGTATATACAGTTGTATCAAGAAGGGGTCTTTAACTGGACACGACACACACAATTCTCTGTTGACTGTGATTATCGAAATGACAAGCAGATGCTCAGATGAGCAGAGGGGACGGAGTTGCCTTGTTAGCAAGAAATGAAATTAAATCGATAGCAAGAAGTGCTAAAGAGTCAGTAGGCATAGAATCGGTGTTTGGTAAGTTGAGGAACCACAAAGGAAAAAGGCACTGATGGAAGTTATATGTAGGCGTCCCAGCAATTACAGTAATCATGGGGAACTTCAATGTGCAGGTGGAGTGGGAAAATCAGGTTGGTAATCCCAAGGAAAGGAATTTGTGGAATGTCTACAAGTTGGTTTTAGGAGCAGCTTATGGTACAGCCCACGAAGTCACAGGAAATTCTGGATTTGCTGATGTGTAACGAGGCAGACTTGACTAGGGAGCTACAGGTGAAAGAACACGTAGGAAGCAGTGACCATAGTATGGTAGAATTCACCTTGTAGTTTGAGAGGGAGAAGCTAGAATCAGATGTAATGGTTTTATAATTGAGTAAAAGGTAACTAAAAAGACATGAAAGGGTAGCTGGCCACAGATGATTGGAAGGACAGGCTAGCAGGGAAGATGGTGGAGCAGCAATAGCAGGAGTTTCTGCAGGTAATTTGGGAGGCACAGCAGAAATTCATCCCAAGGAAGAAGAAACCTACTAAGAGAGGACCAGGTAACCATGGCTGATAAGGGAAGTCAGAAACAGCATAAAAGCAAAAGAAAAAGGATACAATGTTCTGAAGATTAGTGGGAAGCCAGAGGATTGGGAAGTCTAAAGAAAAAACAACAAAGGACAACTAAAAAAAGAAATGGAGATGGCAGGAGGAGGGAGATAAAATTATGAGAATAAGCTAGTTAATAATATGAAAGAAGATTGCAAAAATTTTTTTTAGTTACATAAAAAAGGTAAGACAGAGACAACATTAGGCATTGAACTACTGGAAAACGAGATGGAGAAGTAGTGATGGAGAACAAAGAAATGGTGTAGGAACTGCATACGTTTTTTGCTTCAGTCTTCACAGCAGAAGACGCCAGCAGCATACCAATACTTCAAGAGAGTCAGGAGGCACAGGTAAGCGTAGCTGCCATCACTAAGGAGGTGGCACTGGGGAAGCCGAAAGGTCTGAAGGTGGATAAATCACTAGACTGGCTACACTCCAGAGTTCTTAAGGAGATAGCTGTGGAGATTGCAGAGGCATTGGTGGTGATCTTTCAGAGTCAGGGAGGTCCCAGAGGACTGGAAAATGGTTAATGTAACACCCCATTTAAGAAGGGTTGGAGGCAGATGGGAAATTATGCCAGTTAGTCTGACCTTGGTTGTTGGGAAGATTGTGGAGTATTTGGAGGTGAATGGTAAAATAGGGCTGAATCAGCACAGCTTCATCAAGGGGAAGTTACAGTTGACAAATGCGTTAGAATTCTTTGACAGTATAATGAGCAACTTAAGACAGTCAGCGGATGTGATCTATGTGTACTTCCAGAAGGCCTTTGACAAGATGCTGCACAGGAGGCTGCTAAGTAAGATAAGAGCCAATGGTGTTAGGGGCAAGGTTCTTGCATGGATAGAGGACTGGATGACAGGCAGAGAGTGGAGATAAAGGGGTCATTTCAGGATGGCAGCCAGTAACTAGTGGAGTTCTGCAGGGGTCAGTGTTGGGACCACAACAATTCAAGTTATGTAATGATCTGGACGAAGGAACAGATGGCATTGTTGCTAAGTTTGCAGAAGACACAAAGATAAATGGAGGAACAGGTAGTGTCGATAAAGCAGAGAGGTCGCAGAAGGATTTGGACAGGCTAAGAGAGTAAACAAAGAAGTGGCAAATGTAATACAATGTGGGAAAGTATAAGGTTATGCACTTTGGCAGGAAGAATAGAGGTGCAGACTGTTTTATAAATGGGCAAAGGCTTCAAAAGTCTGAAGCACAAAGGGATTTAGAATTCCTAGTTCAGGATTCTCTTAAGGTTAACATGCAGGCTCGGTTGACAGAAAGGCAAATGCAATGTTAGCATTCATTTTGAGAGAGCTAGAATATAAGAGCAGGGATGTACTGCATAAGGTTTGAGGTTGCATAAGGTTTCAGTCAGACTGCATTTGGAATATTCTGAGCAGTGCTGGGCAAGGAAGAATGCGCTGGCGTTGGAAGTGATTCCAGAGGAGGTTTACAAGAATGATCCCGGTGATATGCCTGTCATATGAGGAGCTGTTGTGTACTCAGAATCTGTACTTGATGGAGTATAGAAGGATGAGAAGGGGGATCTTGCTCAAACAGAATACCGAGAGGCTAGATAGAGTCAAGCTGGAGAAGATGTTTCCACTGGTAGGAGAGATTAGCACCCTAGGGAATAGCCTCTGAGTGAAGGGCTGACCCTTTCACAACCTTCCACGAGCAAGAGAGACCAGGACCCAAATGCACAGGTTTAGCTAGAAATAATGCCCTTTAGAACTGAGATGAGGAGGAATTTCTTCAGCCAGAGGGTAGTGAACCTTTGGAACTCATTGTCGCAGACAGCTGTGGAGGCCAAGTTATTGAGTGTATTTAAGACAGAGGTAGATAGGTACTTGATTTGTAACAGGATCAAGGGTTATGGGGAGAAGGTGGGACAATGGGATTAAGAAATATATCAGCCATGATCAAATGGTGGAGCAGACTCGAAGGACTGAATGGCCTAATTCTGCTCCTATATCTTATGGTTTTATGGTCTTATCAGGAGTGATTCATTAACATTTATAAGCCATTTGCACTTTTGAATACTATATTCCATGCATACCAACAGATCATGGTGAAGCACCAATACATACAATTGACCACAAAATACACAGATTTCCCTCCATACACAGGAAACAGCAGTTAGAGATTGCAAAAATAGCCCGGAGGCAGGATGGAGCTGAAGAAATGGCAAGTTAGTTGCCAGAGTTTCCACCTGCCACTGATCCAACCTCAAGTGAGCTGAGAATTTAGCCTGAGCTCAGCAGAAAGCTGTTTAAACTCATAACACACTGAACTCAAACTGCCTTGAAGATTGAAGTGCTTCGATAGATTAAGAGTCTTACACACTTATACAGAATCTTAATGTATCCTTACACTTCCTCAATACTGTATATAGTCAATGAATTATCCTTTAAAATGCAGTCATCACCGTCAAATATGAACACAAAAGGTAATTTTGCAAAGCAACATGATGATGGATCGGTTCAGTTATTTTTGTGAAGCTGTTTGAGGAAGGATTGTGGACGAGAAAAAGAAATAAAAATTTGCACTTACATAGTGCACTGCATGACGACTGAATGTCTCAAAGCACTTTACAGTCAATAAAGTACTTCTGAATTCTCATCACTGTTGTAATGTAGAAAACAAGGCAGCTAATTTGCTCTCAACAAACTACCACAAACAGCAAAGGGATAATGAACACACAATCCACTTTCTGTGACATTAATGTTGGTTAGGGCACTGGGAACAACTCGCCCACTCCTCTTTGCAATAGTACCATAAGATCTTTTACAGTGACCTGGGCAGGCAGATGGGGCCTCCGTGTAATATCTCACTAAAACACAACTGGAGTGTCAGTCTGTGTTTCTGTGTCTAAGCCAGGAATGGAATTTAAAACTAGAGACAACTGCACTATAAATTGGGCTACTGCTAAAATTAGACATCCAATTAATTCCTTGCTCTTCTTCAAATCTTGTACATCTGCTTGGGCATACCTCTGTTTAATGTTTTGTGCAAAAGTTGGTATCTTGATAGTGTTGCACTGAAGTGCCAACATTAAATTGTGCTTGAGCACATTGGAAGTGACATTAACTGAGCCAAGCTGGCAGCACAAATATTATAAAATCACAGAATCCCTACAGTGCAGATAAAGGCCATTTGGCTTATCAAGTCTGCACTGACCCTCTGAAGAGCATCCCACCTAATTCCATCCATTTACCATGGCTAATCCACCTAGCCTACACATGCGTGGACAGTACAAGGGAATTAAGCATGGCTAATTCACCCAAACTGCACATCTTTGGATTGTAGGAGGAAATAAAGCACCCAGTAAAAAAGCCACACAAACACAGGGAGAACTTGCAAATACCGCAGAGACAGTCACCCAAGGGTGGAATCAAACCCGGGTCCCTAGCGCTATGAGGCAGCAGTGCTAACCACAAAGCCACCATGCCGCCCAATATAACGAAATAATTAGAAACAGAAGAAAACTGAATTGATTTCAACTGCTATTAACATGCAACTTCCATAGCCATTAAGCTCTGGAGTATGACTCAAAACCAAAACTTCTGGTTTAAAAGGCAGGAATGCTACTCTCAGTGCTACCGAACCTCCTGTAAAATAAAAAAACTTTCAAAATCAATCACCAAGTCTGATACTGATCAAAATATATATTTTGTATACAGAGATGGGTTCTTGCATTACATTGTTCATATATTTGTCAAAAACATTTTACCATTATTAATGATGTATTTTTGGTGTAATTGCATGATACATTGCCCAATATATTTCAGAATTTTCTTGGTGATTCTTCCAGTCAGTCACCATCATTTGAGAAGAAGCTCCAATAAATATGTAAACGATGAGCATAATTTCCCCAGACAAGTGGGGGAAGGTTTTAACGTGTGCAAGGTGCCACATCTCCTGAAACTGTGCTAAGTCAAGATCCTGAAACAATCCTGTTTCTTTGCCAGGACAAGCCCAATGTCTAGCAGAGAACCGTGTTGGAAATCAACTGAGCCAGTTAAAACAGTAATTAAGAACCTCTTCAAGCCAAGATTCTTTTGTTTTTAACTGCACACTGGATTTCAGATATTTTCTAATTAACCTATTCAGAGATGTTAAATATACAACTCCCATACAACTTGGTCACAAGAAAACTTCCCTGCAAATACCAAGTATTGACACCAGTATCAAAAACGATCTACTATTTGCCTGCACTTCATCTCAAAAATGAAAGCTTTAATTAATTGTGACATCCAATCCCCAATATATTTCTTGATTTGAACATACCTGTTTTAGCTGAGGGAGTGGAATCATCTACTTCTGAAGTGTTCTCAGACATGTCTGAAATTCCTTTGTATTTTCCTGTTCCTTTTTTCTTTGAATAACACAGTTGCTTCAGGCTAGGCCTAACTATTTGTTTTACACCATCTGTCGCGACAAAAGACTTAGGTTGCTTACGTCGTGATTTTTTTCACTTTAGAACGATTGTATCTTTTTGTTTGTAGGGAGGCACCTTCTTTTACATCATCATTTTCCTGGTGCAAATCTTTATCTGCATTGGAACTAGAGCTTGACGTTATGCATTTAGCATTCGTTACATTTGTTTGATGTTGGGTAGCATTCTCGGGCTACAGGACAAAAGGTTTAAAGTATATATTATACACTTGATGTCTACATACATTGAAATAAACACTTTGATAATAACTGGCTATAGTTTCTTCAACAGTCATAATTTTACAACCATTTAGTATTTTTAATTTCTATAATTCAAGTATAAGTTCTATACTATGGAGTAAGTGTCCTCCCAAAAGACTCCTACCATTTGTTATAAACCCAGCTGATGTTATTACCAGACAGGTCAGATAACAGACTGAAATCTGCCTTGATCGTTTTTTTTTGTTCTTATTTAAAAAGGTGACCTTTCTCTGAACTATAAGCATGCAATGCTGCAGATTTGGTTTGAACAATAAAATAGAAATTTATTTCACAAAAGATAAAACAGAATAAACCAAACTATTTACAAATGACACAATTTGTAAAATTTCAAAATATAAGCTAAAATACAATCCCATCTAGCCAACATCATGTTACAGTCCTCAAACACCAGAGAGAATTCCCTTCTCTATTACATCCACAGGTTTGACTTAACTGTTTCTTTCAATTACCTCTCACGAGTTTGATAGCATCTTCCTTAATAGTTCACATAACTCAGCCTAGATTTTCTCAGATTTGTATAACATCTTCAGAGTTGTGACTAAACATTTCGGGTCTGGAACTTTCAAACTAAAACCCTGCACTGAGGTAAGCTATCTCTTTTGTCAGAAGGAAGTGTTTCATACATCTAACTCCAATCAGGAGCTCTGTGAACTGAGAAAACACTTTCCAAACTCTAGGTTTTTCCTCTAAGCAAATAAAAATAAAATTCCTGATCCTTCCAACTTAAAGTAAGCTAATATTCTTCAATGTTTACTCTGCCCTTGCATAAAACTCTCCCAATAGAAACAAATCCCCAGGAATTCCCTATGCTACAGATATTGTCCTTTTAAAAAAATGGCTCCATAAATACTGAACAATTAATTGTTAAACCCCTAATAAACGCAGACCAAAACTCCCATAGCACTAATTCAAATCCAAACTCCGAAATAAGAAATTTTAAATATACACAAATCTCACACTTTACATCACACCAATATTGTCATGGATAGATGCATCTGCAACAGGTAGTTTGGTGAGGACAATATTAAGTAGGGTTTCCCTCTTGCTGGTTCTCTCCCTA
>NC_063346.1:30102867-30134419 GCF_021869965.1 Rhincodon typus | reverse complement strand
CCCACCTACACTCACCTTTACTGGCCCCATCCCCGCCTCTTCGACCTGTTTGTTTCCTCTCCTCAATCCATCTTCTATCGGCCTTCCACTCTCTCCCTATTTATTTCAGAACCCCCTTCCCCTCCCCCTTTTCTGATGAAGGTTCTAGGCCCGAAACATCAGCCTCTCCGCTCCTATGATGCTGCTTGGCCTGCTGTGTTAATCCAGCCCTGCACCTTGTTGTCTAGGAATAACCTCGGTTTGGTTATGATTGCATTAAAAAATATTTTCAAGGGTCCACACATCCCCAACACCCATGTAATTATAGATGTATTTCTTTTCAGTGAAAGTTCCTACACACTTGACAATAATGGACCTTGAGCTTGATATCAATCACCCCTAATTTATGTTTTTATTATCACAAGACACACGCACGTGAAAAAGCATTTTAGTTGTCCATGAAACTAATTCTTGATTATAATCAATGGAACGCAAGTACAGTCAATGCAGAACTGAAATGGAAGACTTTGTGTTGAGGTATAATTATTAATATTTATAATCGCTGTTTTTAGGGATCAGTAGTGTCTAAGAAGCTGTGCGAGTTAGACCATGACATTTCTGAAACGAAGAAAGACTGTTAAAGGCACTGAAGAACATCCAATACAACAGGAGGATGAGCAGCCTGAAACAAAGCCAAAAACTGGTAGGCTTTCTACATGTGGATGGAAAAGGTTACAGTTTTTTTTTAAACGACTAAAACCATATTTTAGAAACTGTCTTTTTGTTAAAGAGAAGAGATAATGAGCCCTGGAGTGTGTTGTAGAATAGAGAGACCTAGGGGTACAGGTAACTTTTATTGAAAGTTACATCACAGGTAGAGAGTGGTTAAGAAGGTACTTGGGATGTTTGCCTTCATTGCTCAGATCATTGAGTATAAGAATTGGGATAGTTGTACAGGACATTAGTTAGGCCATTTTTGGATTGCTATGTACATTTCTGGTCACCCTGCCATAGGAAGGGTATAAGTAAATTGGAGAGGATGCAGAAAAGATTTGAGGTTGTTACTGGGACTGGAGGGTTTGAGTTATAGGGACCAGACCAAACCCCTTCAAAATATATTAAAAGGATAGCCTAGACCCTGACTTTTTCTTTTTTTAAAGGTAAGTGTAAGGCATTGCATTCTAGCTGCAATTCAATTGGTCAAACTAATCCAACTTTAAGCAAATCACACTTCATTTTAAAGGTAGTGTAAAAATACAGACAAAATTAAACGATAAAAGAATTGGCTAAATTGTGACTGTCGAAATGCTTAACAAAATAATATATTAACTATTACTAGTTAACTGTTACAATATAGTAACATCCTATAAAGATACCATTGGCAAAGGCAAAATCAGTAAAATAGTTTGTCTCATGTGCAATTCTAGCAGTAGGAAGAGAACCCCAACTTTTAGCTGTGACAGAGAGAGGAATGAAAGCTTCCACATCCTGCTTCAGGACCCTGGCAACTGCTGAAAGCTAAAACTAAAAATCCTGGTTCTGTGGGAACCTGACGCCACCCATTCAGGTTGCTTCTATTCCAGCATTTAAAAATAAACCTGAGGCATCACAAGCTGTTTATTGGCTATGAGCAGACTGCTGGATATTTCTGTCTCAACCTTTCTTCATTTGAAAAAAACAGGACAAAATACAACTCTTAAAACCATACAAAGAACAAAGAAAATTACAGCACAGGAACAGGCCCTTCAGCCCTCCAAGCCTGCGCCGATCTAGATCCTCTATCTAAACCTGTCGCCTATTTTTCAAGGACCAGTATCCCTCTGCTCCCTGCCCATTTGTGTATCTATCTTAAATGATGCTCTTGTGCCTGCCTCTGCCACCTCCGCTGGCAACGCGTTCCAGGCACACACCACCCTCTGCGTAAAGAACGTTCCACGCATATCTCCCTTAAACTTTTCCCCTCTCACCTTGAAATCGTGACCCCTGGTAATTGAGTCCCCCACTCTGGGAAAAAGCTTCTTGCTATCCACCCTGTCTATACATCTCATGATTTTGTAGACCTCAATCAGGTCCCCCCTCAACCTCCGTCTTTCTAATGTAAATAATCCTAATCTACTCAACCTCTCTTCATAGCTAGCGTCCTCCATACCAGGCAACATCCTGGTGAACCTCCTCTGCACCCTCTCCAAAGCATCCACATCCTTTTGGTAATGTGGCAACCAGAACTGTACGCAGTATTCCAAATGTGGTTGAACCAAAGTCCTATACAACTGTAACATGACCTGCCAACTCTTGTACTCAATACCCCATCCGATGAATGAAAGCATGCCGTTTGCCTTCTTGACCACTCTATCGACCAGCGTTGCCACCTTCAGGGTACAATGGACCTGAACACCCAGATCTCTCTGTGCATCAATTTTCCCCAGGGCTATTCCATTTACCGTATAGTTCGCTCTTGAATTGGATCTTCCAAAATGCATCACCTCGCATTTGCCTGGATTGAACTCCATCTGCCATTTCTCCGCCCAACTCTCCAATCTATCTATGTTCTGCTGCATTCTCCGACAGTCACCTTCAGTATCTGCTACTCCACCAATCTTAGTGTCATCTGCAAACTTGCTAATCAGACCATCTATACCTTCCTCCGGATCATTTATGTATATCGCAAACAACAGTGGTCCCAACACAGATCCCTGTGGAACATCACTGGTCACAGTTCTCCATTTGGAGAAACTCCCTTCCACTACAACTCTCTGTCTCCTGTTGCCCAGCTAGCTAGTACACCCTGGACCCCATGCGGCTTCACTTTCTCCATCAGCCTACCATGGGGAACCTGATAAATGCCTTACTGAAGTCCATGTATATGACATCTACAGCCCTTCCCTCATCTATCAACTTTGTCACTTCCTCAAAGAATTCTATCAAGTTGGTAAGACGTGACCTTCCCTGCACAAAACCATGCTGTCTATCACTAATAAGCCCATTTTCTTCCAAATGTAAATAGATCTTATCCCTCAGTATCTTCTCCAGCAGCTTCCCCACCACTGACGTCAGGTTCACCGGTCTATAATTACCTGGATTATCCTTGCTACCCTTCTTAAACAAGGGGACAACATTAGCAATTCTCCATTCCTCCGGGACCTCACCCATGCGCAAGGATGCTGCAAAGATCTCTGTTAAGGCCCCAGCTATTTCCTCTCTTACTTCCCTCAGTAACCTGGGATAGATCCCATCTGGACCTGGGGACTGGTCCACCTTAATGCCTTTTAGAATACCCAACACTTCCCCTCTCCTGATGCTGACTTGAGCTAGAGTAATCAAACATCTATCCCTAACCTCAACATCCGTCATGTCCCTTCCTCAGTGAATACTGACGCAAAGTACTCATTAAGAATCTCACTCCTTTTCTCTGACACCTCGCATAACTTCCCTCCTTTGTCCTTGAGTGGGCCAACCCTTTCTCTAGTTACCCTCTTGCTCCTTATGTATGAATAAAAGGCTTTGGGATTTTCCTTAACCCTGTTTGCTAAAGATATTTCATGGCTCCTTTTAGCCCTCTTAATTCCTCATTTCAGATTGGTCCTACTTTCCCGATATTCTTCCAAAGTTTCGTCTGTTTTCAGTTGCCTAGACCTTATGTATGCTTCCTTTTTCCTCTTTGCTTGTCTCACAATTTCACCTGTCATCCATGGTTCCCTAATCTTGCCCTTTCTATCCCTCATTTTCACAGGGACATGTCTGTCCTGCACTCTAATCAACCTCTCTTTAAAAGCCTCCCACATATCAAATGTGGATTTACCCTCAAACAGCTGCTCCCAATCCACATTCCCCAGCTCCTGCCGAATTTTGCTGTAGTTGGCCTTCCCCCAATTTAGCACTCTTCCTTTAGGACCACTCTCGTCTTTGTCCGTCAGTATTCTGAAACTTACGGAATTGTGATCACTATTCCCAAAGTAATCCCCGACTGAAACTTCACCCACCTGGCCGGGCTCATTCCCCAACACCAGGTCCAGTATGGCCCCTTTCCGAGTTGGACTGTTTACATACTGCTCTAGAAAACCCTCCTGGATGCTCCATACAAATTCTGCTCCATCTAAACCCCTAACATTAAGTGAATCCCAGTCAATGTTGGGAAAATTAAAATCTCCCATCACCACCCTGTTGCTCCTACATCTTTCCATAATCTGTCTACATATTTGTGCCTCTATCTCACGCTCACTTTTTGGGAGGCCTCTAGTACAGCCCCAACATTGTTACCGCACCCTTCCTATTTCTGAGCTCTGCCCATATTGCCTCACTGCTCGAGTTCTCCATTGTGCCCTCCTTCAGCACAGCTGTGATATCCTCTGACCAGTAATGCAACTCCACCCCTTTTACCTCCCTGTCTATCCCGTCTGAAGCATCTATATCCTGAGATATTTAGTTGCCAATCTTGCCCTTCCCTCAACCAAGTCCCAATGTCCCAAAAATCTGAACCCCTCCCTCCTGCACCATCTCTCAAGCCACTCATTTATCCTGCCTATTCTTTCATTTCTACTCTGACTAGCACGTGGCACTGGTAGCAATCCTGAGATTACTACCTCTGAGGTCCTACTTTTTAATTTGACTTCTAACTCCCTAAATTCTGCTTGTAGGACCTCATCCCGTTTTTTACCTATATCATTGGTGCCTAAAAGCACCACGACAGCTGGCTGTTCACCCTCCCCCTTCAGAATGTCCTGCAGTCGATCTGAGACATCCCTGACCTGTGCACCTGGGAGGCAACATACCATTCGGGAGTCTCATTTTCGACCACAGAACCGCCTATCTACTCCCCTTACAATCGAATCCCCTATGACTATCGCCCTTCCACTCTTTTTTCCGCCCTTCTGTACAGCAGAGCCAGCCACGGTGCCATGAACCTGGCTACTGTTGCCTCCCCCTGGTGAGCCATCTCCCCCAACAGTATACCTGTTTTGGAGGGAGATGACTACAGGAGACGCCTGCACTGCCTTCCTGCTTTTTTCTGCCTTATCAGCAATCCTAATCTGCGGTGTGACCAATTTGCTGAACGTGCTATCCACAACTTCCTCAGCATCGCGGATGCTCCAACGTGAGTCCATCCGCAGCTCCAGAGCTGTCATGCGGTCTAACAAGAGCTGCAGCTGGACACAGTTCCTGCACGTGTAGGAGTCAGGGACATCAGCCACGTCCCTGAGCTCCCATATTGAGCAAGAGGAGCATAACATGGATCTGGGATCTCCTGCTATTTTTACTTTTAAGCTTAACTTAGTCCTACTATAAAATCAAATACTAGATAAATGAAATGAAAAAAATTTGAACCAAATCACTCTACTTATCTGCACACGATAAAAAAAAAGAAAAAGAAAACACTTACCTTATCAACTCAGCAGAGTCTTTTTTTTTGGTCAGAGGAGGAGGTGGGTGGGAGACACTACATGTGTAGTGTCTCGGGTTTAGCCACTGCCCGAATATATCAGTTCACTCGTTCCGAGAGCGCAATTTGACCGCTCCCACTCAGCTCCGCTGCCGAAATGAAGAACTTACCTTCCAGCAGGCCCCTGGTCCTTGCTCTCAGTGCTCCCGCTCCAGCTTCTGCTGCTGCAAAAAATGGAGCCATCCATAGTATTGTCACACTGGATAAACCGGGACTTTTTTCATTGGAGTGTCGGAGGTTGAAAGGGTTACCTTGTAGAGATTTATAAAGTCATGAGGAGCATAGATAAGGTGAATAGCAAAGATCTTTTCCCTCGGGTTGGGACTTCAAAACCAGATGTCAAAATTTTAAGGTGAGAGGAGAAAGATTTAAAAGGAATGTGAGGGGCAACTTTTTCACAGAGTGGGTCGTTCTTATGTGGAATGAACTGCCAGAGGAAGTGGTAAATGCAGGTACAGTTACAACACTTAAAAGACATTTGGACAAGTACATGAATACATAAGGTTTAGAGGGATAAGGGCCAAATGCAGGCAAATGGGAATAGTTTAGTTTGGGAAACTTAGTTGGCTTGAATGAATTGAATGGTCTGTTGCCATGCAGTATGATTCTATGACACGTTGAGAAGACTAATCAATCGCCATCTTGGTTATAATTATTGACCCCACAAGATCTTGTAGTAGCATACTTCTCCAGCTCTCTAATACATTGGTAGAAGGAAAGGTTGAAAAGAGAATGGAATTCGTAAATGTGCTCAGCGGTCACTATTGAAGTAATATTTGTATGTAATTTTTTTACTCATTCATGGGATGAGGGCGTCGCTGGCCAGGCAGCATTTATTGCCCAGAGGGCAGTAAAGAGTCAACCGCATCGCTGTGGGTCTGGAGTCACATGTAGGCCAGACCAGGTAAGGATGGCGGTTTCCTTCCCTAAAGGATATTAGTGAACCAGATGGGTTTTTCCTGACAATCGATAATGGATTCATGGTCATCATTAGATTTTTAATTCCAGATATTTATTGAATTCAAGTTCCACTATCTGCAGTAGAGGGATTCAAACCCAGGTCCCCAGAACATTATCTGGGTCTCTGGATTAACAGTCTAGTGATCATACCACTAGGCCATCGCCTCCCTGATCTACAAGAGAAAAGATATTACTAGATATGTTTAGGAATAATGAAATATGTCAGATGATTTCAATATGGCTGAGATCGTTGGGAGCAATGATGGTAAATAACATGATTAGGTATAAATGTGGGAATAAAAATAGAATAAGTTATTGACAAGATTGGGCAGTTTTTCAATAAAAATGAGCTAGTGGAGTTGAAGTAAAGCGAGAAAATGCCATTATAATGTAGATTTTTTTTAAAGTGGGATATAAAAAGAGAGACTATTTTAAATTTCAGAATGGCTTTAATTGGGAATGTATTAATAAAAAAATTGAAGAAGCAACATTCCATTGAAGCTGTACATCTGAAAACTAAACAAAATGCTGGAAACATTCAGAAAATTAACTTTTCTGGTTGATGTTCTTTCACAAAAAAGCCTGGGTTCTGAAATACTATGATAATAGAATCATACAGTATAGAAGAGGCTGTTTGGCCCATCAAGTCTATACTGCCAAAAATGTACTATTACCTACACTAGTCCCACTTTTCCATGCTGTGCTGATAGCCTTGAATGTTATGACACTTCAAGTGTTCATCCAAGTTAAGATTGTGAGGTTTCCCACTTCAACTACCCTCTCAGGTGGTGCATTCCAGACCCGCACCACCCTCCGAGTGAAAAAGCATTTTTCTCAAATCCCCTCTAAACCTCTCAGTTTAAATTTATGCCCCGTTGTTATTCATTCTTTGACTTAAGGGGAACAGCTGCTTTCAATTCACACTATCCATGCCCCTTATTACCTTATATATCTCTATCAGGACTGCCCTCAACCTTCTCTGCTCCAAAGAAGATAACCTGAGCTTATCCAGCCTCTTTTCATAGCTGAAATGCTCCATCCCAGGCAGTATCCTGGTGAATCTCCTTTGCACCCCCTCCAGTACAATCACAACTCACCTATAGTGTGGTGACCAGAACTGCACACAGCACTTCAGCTGTGGCCTAACAGAAGTTCTTTACAGCTCCAACATGGCCTCCTTGCTCTTGTAATCTTGATAAGACATTAAGATATAGGAGCAGAAGTTAGACCATTCAGCCCATTGAGTCTGCTTTGCAATTCAATCATGGCTGATAAGTTTCTCAACCCCATTCTCCTGCCTTCTCCCTGTAACCGTTGATCTCCTTAACAATCAATAATCTATCTAGCTCTGTCTTAAATATACTCAATGATCTGGCCTCCACAGCTTTCTGTGGCAATGAATTCCATAGATGCACCACTCTGATACTATCAAAATTGGCTTTTCCCCAATTTAAAACTTTAACTTATGGACCAGGCTTGTCGTTTTTCTATAACTATTTTTAAAACTATTAGAATTATAGTCACTGGTCCCAAAGTGCTCCCACGCTAACACCTCAGTCCTGCCTTCTTTCCCAAGAAGAGATAGAGTTTTGCCCCTTCCTCAGTAGGGTCACATACATATTGATAAAGAAAATTTGTTTGAATACACTTATCAAATTCCTCCTCATCCAAGCTCTTAACGTTATGGAAGCCCCAGTCCATGTTTGGAAAGTTAAAATCCCCTACTGTTATAACCTTATTATTCTTATGGATATCTGCAATCTCCCTACATATTTGCTCCTCAATTTCTTGCAGACTGTTGGGGGTCCTTTAGTACAATCCCATCAAAGTGATCACCTCCTTCATATCTCTCAGTTCCACCCATATAGCTTCACTTGACAATCCCTCACGAATAACCTAAGTTCTTCCGTGATGTTTTCCCTGAACACCAATACATCACTCCCCCTCCTCTCTTGCCTCCCCTTCTCTGCTTCCTATAGCATCTGTACCCCACAACATTGAGCTGTCAGTTCTGTTCCTCCACCATGTTTCTGCAATAGCTATGAAATCCCAGTCCCATGTTCCAATCCGTGCCCTGAGTTTATCTGACTTATCTGTCAGGCATTGCAATAAATGCAGTTTAATTCATCAGTCTTCCCTTGTCCTCTGCCATGCTTTTGCCTACCTTATCTAATTAACTTGCTCTCTTTAACTTCTGAACCAGCCTTAACCTTATCTTGTCCCATTACTACTTAGGGTTCCACCCTCTTTAGACTAGTTTAAATCTTCCTGAGTAGCTCGACCAAATCTCCCCATCAGGATATTGGCCCCTCTCTTGTACAAGTCACTTCTGCCCGAGAAAAGAGCCCGATGATCCAAAAATCTGAATTCCTGACCCCTACACTAGCTCCTCACTATGCATTCATCTGCCTTATCCTCTTAGTCCCAATCTTTCTAGCACATGGCACAAAGAGTAATCCAGAGATTACTGCACTTGAGGTTCTGCTTTTTAACGTCCAGCCTATCCCCCTAAATTTACTCTGTAGGACCTGATCCCTTTTTCAACCTATGGCGTTGGCACCAATGTGTACAACGACCTCCAGCTGCTCACGCTCCCCATGGAGAATTGGCTGCAACCACTCCATGGTGTCCTTGACCCTGGCACTAGGGAGGCAACACACCATCCTGGAATCTCGCTTATGGCCGCAGCAACGCCTATCTGTGCACCGACTAGAAAGGCCCCTATCACAATTACTCGCTCGAACTTTGCCGTACCCTGTTTTACAACAGAGCCAGTCATGACGCCAAAGATCTGGCTGCTGCTGCTATTTTCCCTTGAGCTGGTATCCCTGCCCCCAACTGTATTCAAAATGGTATATCTGTTTGAGAGGGCGATAGCCACAGGAGACTCCTGCACTACCTGCCTACCTCTCCTGGCAGTCACTCATCTACCTGATACGTTTCAATCAAATCGCTGTTGCTAAATTCCAACAAATACAGGACCAATGTGTCCAGCCTTTCCCTACGAGATAAGCCTTCTATCCCAAGTATTAGTCGAGTGAACCTTCTCTGAATTTTTTCTATTGTGGTTATGTCCCTTAAATACATAAATAAGGAGAGAGAAGCAGAACACAGTGTGTCTCTCCCTGTGAAACCGTAGCAAAATTATATTATGTTCCATTTTATATTTTGTATTCCATTTATATTTTTAGATGTCATCTCCCTCACTATAAATGACAACATGTCATTTGCGTTCTTAATCCCTTGTTGTAAATGCCTGTTAACTTTTAGTGATTCATGTTATCAGGACACCTAGATCTTTTTGTGCCTCAGAGTTCTGAGGTATTTCTTCATTCAAATAACGTGCTGCTTTTGTATTCTTCCTAAGTGGACAAGTTCACATTTACCCACATTCTATGCATTTGCCAATTTTTTTTTGCCCAATCACTTAATCTTAAGAAAAAGGCAGAAAATTGGCATGAGCTATTAGAACTAGTGCTGACATAATGGGCAAATGGCCTCCTGCGCCCATGACATTTCTGTGGCTTAATTCTTCCCTTTTCAGATTCTATGTCCTCTTCCCAACTACCTTGATTGCATCAGCAAATTTATATCCCTTGCATTTAGATCCTTCATCCTAGTCAACCTGAAAATTCTTTCAATACTTCCCATTGCCTTGGTAAGAAAAGGAGATATTCCTGGTCAGCCATGTGATGGCAGGCAAGTTGGGGCTTCTCCCATGACTATTCGCAGCTCAAGATTACAACATGCACGTAAGAGTGATGTTGTCATAGTAACTTAGACAGACTTCATCAGTGATTTGTAACACCACCGCCGCAAAGCATATGTGGGCAGGTGCATTTCACTGAGAAGGCTGTGAGAAGGTTGTTCATCATTCATGGTTCATATGTGATGAGTGATAACTAAAAGGAAAACATTCAGGATTCTATTAAAAGTGCATGTCTGTTTCAGAGCTGGACACAGATCAGTATTATATTAGCTTTGTCTCCCTTTTATAAAGGTAACCTAAGTAATTACAGGTAATTGGTTTGAAATCTGTGCTTGGGGAAGAATTTGACAATCTTTATTTAGAGACTAAGTTAATAAACAAGAAGAGAAAACAATTAGAAATGCCAATGCATATTTCAGTAAGAAAATATAAGCCTGATAGTAACTCGAGGCTGTAAAGGTTTATAGAGGTCTGTCGGACAGAATCTATGGGATTCTCAAATTGGAGCGAATTTAAACACCAGTTTAATTGCTTTTCTGTGAAAGGAAATAAGTGAACAATTGGATCCTTGATATTATAAACAAAGCTAATATTGGAGTAATTGAGGTGACTAGCAGCCATGCATCTAAGATGCATGCAACTAAATAAATATGAGGGAGGAAAGAATGAAAGAGTATGCTGATATGGTTACATGACATTGGTTATGGAGCATAAAAACTGGCATTGTCTTGTGAGTTGAATGCCCTGATTCTGTGCTATAAATTCTATGTCAGTGTATGTGTATCTGTATATTTGTACCTTCATACACTGACCTTGTGTGTGTAGAGGATTGTACACACGCAGATTCAATTTGCTCTGTGTCCTTTACCTCCCAATTTATCCACAAAGTTGAGCTCCTTTCCAAACCATTTGCTACTTTGTCTGTATTCAATGATATATTTTGACTGAAACTAATATGTCTGTGTACTAGACTGTTACCAGTGCACTACAAAGTTTGGTTTTCATTATATTCCAGATACTTACTCTCCGTTTGCCAGATAGCTTTCCATGTCTTTATTCCCTCTGTAATCACCAAGCACCACTTCTTTCTTTCTCTTATTGCTTCCTCAAATACCATATTTAAATTGCAGTGCTGCTGCCTAGGTTTGACTGTGTTAATTGATTCAGCTTAATGAAGTTCCATCATTGGAGCTGCTACTAGCAAACTTGCTATTCCTTCACGTTACTGATATACAGAACATCCAGCTGTTCATACAGGCCAACATTACACTGTCAGTTTTCTGGACTGTGACAATCTTTTTCTGACGTGGTGAAAGATCCACAGTTAGAACAAAGCTGCAGTCAACTGTTAGACAGATGTGTATGTATTCTTGTTCATTGTTGCTGCTGAAATTCATTGTTGGCTGCAGGGAAAATTGGGAATTATTTTACGTAAAAGTAATGTTACAATATAAATGCCGAAGATACCTGAGGATGCTATTATCACTTGCTTCTCCCAACAATTTTACTGAGTTGCATATGACATTTAAAATATGATCTGATCTTGCCTTCTATTTCTTTGATTGTGTTTATACTTTCTCCAATAGCTAGACTTTGAGCAAATAATTGATGTAGTTATGACTGTTTGGCCTTCAATTAATGTAACATCCCATTATAAATAGGATCGGTTTAGTTTTAAGGTTCCCAGTCCTATCTATTCTTGGAACAATGCAAAAAATACACTGAAATAAGTGTTTCAACAATTGGGTTTCTTAAGAATTTTTAGTAATCAAGTGTGTAATTCCATAGGTCCAGTGGTATTGAAGAATATAACTTTCGTGGTTGGTGGATTTATGGCAATTTTCTTAGGACTTCTAACCTCAGTTTATGTTGCAACTTTGCACGAGAATGATCTGTGGTTTTCTTCAATCCAGGTAAGAGGCTGAAATCAGTTAATAATGTAAAGTTAAGAATGAACAAAATGGTATTGAGGATGGTCATTCTTTTATTTTTAAAGGCAGTTGTTTTGATTTTGAATTTTCTTCTCCTAGATTGTAATTTGGCTTAATTTTTTGCATTGAATGTTTTACATACTGGGAATCTTGTCTGTTAATAACGTGTATACTTGTAAGTGAAATGTTATATTGAGCTTGAATCATTGCAGATTGATCTATAACATGCCAAATATGGACCGATCCAGCCTTTATAGTCAGCATGGATTTGTGAGGGGTAGATCATGCCTCACAAACCTTATTCAATTCTCTGGAGAGGTGACCAAACACGTGGATGAAGGTGGAGCAGTGGATGTGATATACATGGATTTAAGTAAGGCGTTTGATAAGGTTCCCCATGGTAGGCTCATGCAGAAGGTAAGGAGGCATGGGATAGGGGGATATGTGGCAGATTGGATTCAGAATTGGCTGACCCTTAGAAGACAAAGGGTGGTAGTGGACGGAAAATATTCAACATGGTGCTCAGTTACAAGTGGTGTACCACAAGGATCTGTTCTGGGTCCTCTTCTATTTGTGATTTTTGTAAATGATTTGGATGAAGGAATGGAAGGGTGGATTAGCAAGTTTGTGGATGATACGAAGGTGAGTCACGTTGTGGACAGTGTGGAGGGCTGTTCTAGGTTACAAAGTGACATTGATAGGATGCAGAGCTGGGCTGAGAAGTGGCAGATGGAGTTTAACCCTGAAAAGTGTGAGGTGATTCATTTTGGAAGGACAAACTTGAAAGCAGAATTAGGGGTTAACGGAAAGATTCTTGGCAGTGTGGAGGAGCAGAGAGATCTTGGGGTTCATGTTCACAGTTCCCCGAAAGCTGCCACCCAGGTGGATAGAGTTGTTAAGAAGGCGTATGGTGTGTTAGCTTTCATTAATAGAGGGATCAAGTTCAAGAGCCGTGAAGTTATGCTGCAGCTATACAAAAGCCTGGTGCGGCTACATCTGGAATATTGTGTCCAGTTCTGGTCACCTCATTACAGGAAAGATGTGGAAGCGTTAGAAAAGGTGCAGAGGAGATTTACCAGGATGTTGCCTGGAATGGAGGGAAGGTCTTACGAGGAAAGGTTGAGAGAGCTAGGGCTTTTCTCTTTAGAACGACGAAGGATGAGAGGTGACCTGATAGAGGTGTACAAAATGATCAGAGGTATAGATAGAGTAGACAGCCAGAGACTTTTTCCTAGGGTGGAGGTAGCTTTTACGATGGGACATAGTTTTAAAGTGAAAGGAGGTACATATCGGGGAGACGTCAGAGATAGGTTCTTTACTCAGAGAGTGATCAGGGTGTGGAATGCATTGCCGGAGAGGGTAGTGGAGTCGGCCTCATTAGGGGCATTTAAGCGGCTATTAGGTAGGCATATGGATGATAGTATAATGTAGCGGTGGAGGTTAGATAGACCTTAGGTTTCGGGTAAAAGTTCAGCACAACGTCGTGGGCTGAAGGGCCTGTACTGTGCTGTACTGTTCTATGTTCTATGTTAATATTGATATAGGCTAACTAGGTGATTCTACGCAGGGGATTAAAAACATGTAGGCAGCCTTTTTGTTTATTTTCTATGTTTTGTTTTTCAAAAATTATTTTTAGTAGTTCTCCTTGCTTTAAATTTTTTATTTTACTCTTCTGCAGCTAAAACTCGGTCAAACTGAAGCACCCTTCTCTGCCTATGTTAATTGTGTTTAATTGTAAATGGGTGGTTGGCAAGAAATGGGAATTCATTTGAGTGATACAGATCAAAATTCTAGTTGGCTCAAGAGGTGTAATTGTTCATGTTAATGGGTATTAAAAGATTGGCCATAGTTCCACACTTTATTAACTGGCTTTCTGGAATAGAACATGTAAGTCTAAAGATGAAGATTAGAAGTTGAGTAAAGAAACCAGACAGAAACTCTATTTCAGTTGGCGATTGCTAAAATTGACAGAACACAAGTGTAAATAATCAGGGTAAGATTACCTTTCAGTGTTCTCAGTTTGAACCACGCAACCAATAGAAGAAATAAGTGGCTCAGTGAAGATGGGCTATGTCCCTTCCAAGAAGAAAACAAGATACCGCCTTGGCAAATTTACTTGTTATCAAAAGTAAAGTATCTTTTGAGCTGGATGATCATCAATTGGTTAATGGTAAATGTTGCTGTTTTCGGATGAAATATATAAGAAAGATGACCTTTAAATGCCTATAAGGCATAGATAGCCTTTGAAGAACATGGGGAAGACAGATGGTCATTCCAAGGAGGAAAGTATTATGGATTTAAACAGATTCTGTAAAATATTAAAGAAGTTCAATTTGGAGATCCCCGGATTAGTACTACTGTTAAAATTGATGGATTCTGCTGAGGTATCTCGTAGGCTCCTGAATCAAACTGGTGTTTGATTTTCTGAAAGGAAAACCTTGTTGGCTCAGATATCTACTGCCTTGAAAAAGTTCCTGTTGAAGTAATCATTCATTACAGTTTTTTTGAAACAAATGGGATGGTTCAACAAGTAGAAAATTCGATAATGGCTAGCTGCTGGATGCAGGACTCACTGCAATGGGATGATTAAAAAGAAAGACAGTATGAGGAACAATGAACCTCAGCAAATTTGGCTACTCTCGCAGAATACAAAATGAGCAATAATAGGCAAATGAAGCCCTGGAATACCCAATGAACAGTTAATAGATGCTTCAGGTATGGCTCAAAGCATGATTATGTGCTGAACTGCCTGAAGTAGAGAGGCAAAGTTCTTGAAGTAACACAACACGAGTTTCAAAGGCACCAGCAGCTTTATTTCTCTGTTTACATGAGTCTTGGCTCCTTTAACTGTGTGGTGCTGGACAGGGCTTGTTCTTCAACTGTATGTGGACAGTTCTGTCAAAATGTTGCTTTAACTTATTAAGTAGTGACCATAAGCACAAAGTTAAAAGCTATAGAAAGACTACTTGTTTTAGATTTGATGATGACAATATTCTGTCTCCTATTGATTTAACCTACTCTTTTCTTTCCAAAAAAAACGCAGATAAAATTTAGCATGGCACATGATAATGCAATTATTTTCAGTAGTCAGTGGATCTGCAGTTTACCCAGTCAGACCATTATTGCATTCCCTTAAGGGAATCTGATGTTACAAATCAGAATAATAGACCAAGTATTAATGGCATTATGTGACGGCCTTCAGAGAAGAAAGAAAACAATTTTTTCTTCAAGTTGCATTGACAATTTACTTACCCTGATTGTCAAAGGTTTCTTCATTTTCTTTGCCACTGATCATAAATAGGTCTATAATTCCCTGGATATGTTCTGTTCTCCCCTTAAATTACATTAGCTATCCACCAGATCTGCGGCTGTTCACGTTTTTCGAACAAATTATTCAATATATGTACTAATTCCTCTGTTTATTTCTTCCCTGAATTCTTTTAAAATATGCAATGCAATCCATCTGGACCTTGGAGTTACTTCTTCTGAGTTACATAGTTTATTCAATACATTCACTTGTGTCTAAAATACATTTGTTTAATTGCTCTTTTCATAAATGGTGAAGCAAAATAATTATTAAATATTCCCTGTCTGTTTGGTGTTACCTCTGAGATTATACTTTCTATCCCTTGATAGTCCTAATCCCACTCTTCCTATTTTGACGTGTTTATAACATATTATCGCTAGTATTTTGTTTTGTCTTCCTCAGTGCTTTAACCTTTGCCATTCTAATTTGTTTTCTTTAATACTCTCGTTCTCTTCGAGGACCATATTCTTCTTACATTTTGAGCACTGTATTAAAAGCTTTCCACTGTTCTGCATTGTTTTTTGTTAATATGACTGCTCATTTTATTTTCCCAAGTTCTATTCTCAACCCCTCAATATCAGTTTAATAACAGAAAAATCAAAGAGACAGTTGATTGAAATTCTGCAAAGTCTTTTAGCTGATCACCAATCTGCAGTTGACAGTTGCCCTGATATAGGCAGTTCATGTAAAGAATTTACTCAGGATGGTTTGAGGGTATGAGTGGAACATAAATTGGCATATCTGCTGTGGTGCGGAGAAGAGCAGCAAAGATGGCCGCCAGGTAACTGCACAGCTGGCGGTGATGACATCCCTGTAGCCAGAGGGCTCTGCCACACCACTGTGGTGTTTTTGACCCCCTCACCCTTACTCACTCACACCAAGGTTAATGATCTACCATTCTCATTGTTGCTTCTAGCATCTTTCTTCATTCATTGTGTCTAACGCCAGCATCCCCAGACCATTAATCTTGCAAGCTTTCTGCACTGCATATTCACTCACATACGACATCTCACCACCCTCCCCTCACCTGCTGTAGCACCAGCAGTTCTGCCAGCCACCTTCATCTCAATAAATCCATCTCTTTGTCTCATTCCAAGAGAAATGAGGAGAATTTCCTTGCCCAACAGGAAAGGACTGTGACTGATCACGTGGTGATACCAAGAATCTTCGTGTCCTTTCATCCAAATAAGATTCATTGTCAAATTCTGTGTTGCCATTCCATTACCATCACCCTGAGCATGTTAAGAATACATTCAACCTTCTATGCCCATTCCACAATTCATTATGTCTCTCACCTCCTGCAGGCACCAGTGGCATCTGCATAGTCACCACCATCAAAAGACTAACCCTTCAGGATACCATTTCCTCCTCCATGTCTGAGGAAGAAGCCATAGATCCCTCAGAAGTAACACCAGTAAGGCTGTCTCATGCATCCTTCATCAGCTCAGATACTGACACCTTGGTGGGTCCTTTAGCTACAGCAAATTTGGGGCACATTCTGGTGGGCACATTATGGCCACATCTCCGCTGCTGGTTGAAGAAGAAACAGTCTGGGTCTCTGGCACTCTGAGAATTGCTAAAGACTAAGCACAAGCTGAAACAGGAACAGCAGGCAGGTTTGCTGGAGGCACTTAGGGAAAATGACATGAAGATTGAAGGAGTCCACCAATGCAATCGGTTCTGTTCTACGTCTGGCATGCAAGAATCTAGTTGCCTCTCTGGATAGGTTGGCAGCTGCCAGGTCCAGTACACTCTGTGTTCCAGATATACACACAGACCTGCACACCATGCTTCCTTCACTCTAGCTGCAGATACTGAAACTCAAACTACATATAGTGGGAGTGAAAGGAAAAAGAAAACCTTTGAGGGCATATATATGGTATGGGTGTCACTTCATTGTACTTTCTCACATTTGAGAATACATGTTCATTTGTCATCATCAGCTGTGTGAATGAATATAATTTTAGCTACAACTACAAGAAAGGAGGTGTAGAGGCTAGCCATCCTTAGCACTTGACAATGTGCTAACTCCGTCAGAACGATAATGATCCTTTCCATAGCATCTGTTCTGTACAAAACTTCACCATAATTGAAAAAGAGAGTATCAGATGCTATGAAAGCTTCCATCTGCTTGTAACCTTAACTTATAATTAATATGAACTACATAGAAAGAGCAATGTATTAAGCTGCACTTGCAGTTGGGATTGCACAGGGAATGCTGGCCTCAACAGCACCAAAACATTTACAGTCAATGAAAGATGACTTCATGCAGTTCCATTTCATTGAACAAGGTTCACAAAGAGGTCCTGCCTGTGTTATCTTGGCCAGTGCTACTGCACCGTAGGATGCTGAAGATACCATTCCATCTGCAGAATGTTCAATTCTTTCAGCACAATGCTACAGATCTCTCAGATCGTCATCATCATCCATCACACAGCCTCAATGCATCCTTCAGTTGTCCAGAGCAGACATTCCAGGATTAAGTGGCGATCTTTGTCTGCACAGTAGTGTTGTGAACCTTCACACATTGACCTCCGCTTAACTCTTATAGCTTCTGCTTTTAACTCTGCAGAAACCCAACACTCAGTTTTCTTACTCTTTCCTTTTTTTATTGAATGTAGAAACTCTTCATATCCATTCATTATGTTCCCACCTAGTTTCGATCTGATACTATAATTTTTTCCTGCCTTTTAGTCATTCTCCACTGTTTGTTATACTCTAACCAATTATCCGATCTGCCACTCATCTTTCCACAATTTCCTTAAGTTTGATTCTTTCCCTAAATTCTTTAGTTAAATACCCCCTTTAGAATGCTTTTTTATCATAGGAATATACTTATTCTGAGTATTCAGAAATGTCGCCTTCAATGTCTGTCACTGTTGATCTATCTATGAGCCTGGTATGCCAATTCACCTCAGCTAGTTCACATTTATGCTCATATTTTAAACCTAAACAAGGGCAGCTATGATTCTTGGATCCAATATTCTCCTTTTTTAAGCTGGATGTAAAATTCAACTCTGTTGCAGTTGCTGCTACATGGGGGTGCTTTTACTGTGAGCTCATTCATTAATCTTGTCACATTACTTAATAGCAAATCTAATATAACCTACTCTCTCTCATGTGCTGCCAAATAAATTATCTAGAGAACATTTCTATGAACTCCTCTTCCAGGCTGCTACTATTAATCTGATGTTTCCAGTTTACATGTAGATTAAAGTCACCCATGGATATTGCCTTCCCTTTATTGAAAGCATCCAATATTTCTACTAAGGTCCTTTGTCCGACATTGTAGTTCTTGTCAAGAAGCCTGTAGATAATTTTCACAAGTGACTTCTTTCCCCTGCTATTCCTCGTCTCCACCAAAGTTGATTTAGTGCGTGGCTCCTCATACTCTCTGTGCAGCGTCTCCTTCCAAGTGTTGATGTAAGCTGTGTGACTTGTACATAGATAACTTTTCTTCCTTTCTTTGTTCACAGTATATTTTCATTTCATTCATTTATTGACAGTCCTTTGAGACAAAGATGACTCTGTCCCACTCTCAGGGTGAGTCTTTAGCTGGCTGTACAGTCCGATGCAGCTTCCGTAGGCTCTGCCACACTTGGGGCAAATTGTGGTTGTGGGAAGGGATGGGTGAGGTGTTGTGTGGCAGTGCGCTCCTTACGCTGCTTTCGCCTGGCTTCTGCTTTTTCCTGACAACAGATCTCCAGGTGCTCGATGCTTTCCCAGATGCTCCTCCTCCGTTTTGGATAGTTTTAGGCCAGTGATTCCCAGGTGTCGGTGTGAATGCTGCACTTTGCTGGTGAGGTCTTGAGGGTATCCCTGAAGCATCATATAATACATATGTACACCGTATATAGTATATGTGTGATCAAGCATACAACTTAAAAAGCCCGATAAAATTTGTATGATAAGCAGCCACAATAATTTTTAACTGAATAGGCAACCGAGTAGGAAACATCTTAAAATGTTATGTTTTATTTAGTTATACCAATTTGGTTTCTGAATAAACAAATTTGACTGTATAAAGGTACTTCTCTGAGTAGTTTTGTTGAAGTCACTTGAGAATAGTTTTTCAGAATTTTTTTTGGCACAGCATTTGAAAACTCTTGGAAAATTATTTGGAAAAGTTAGAAGGAAAGCAGCTGTTGGGAGGCTTCCTTTCAATCAAAAATGGTGCATATGTTGCAGTTTGGTGCATTTTTGGTTGGGTACAGCTGTTGCTTAGTTTAAGTACATACCTTTGCTACCCCAAAGCCTCTGCGTAAACATATTAGTATCCAATCCAATCTGGCTACATTCTGGATGGAAATTTCAATTTGCTGTAACTAAGAAACAAGTGCATATTCAAAAATATCTGTAAAAGGCAGTTGAGAAGTGGATGTGATGCTGTGATTTGTTCTTTCTTGGTACTTGCTGTTTGTCTTGGAGTACATAGGATTGCACTTACAGAAGCTTGGTTGAAGTAATTTTGCTGTTTTCCTTTCCTTCAGACACTGTACGCTACTACGTCTGGATCTTTGAATGACAGTATTGTGCTCATGCCTGAGCTGCTTTCACTTGGCCAATAGCAGGTGATCATTCCAAACAAAAATTGTTTTGACCTTGCACCTTCTTCTACACTGATGTGCTTTGACATTTCTATCCAGGATGTAGTCAGGTTGGATCCACTCGCTTTTACTAATATGTTTGTGCAGCAGCTTGGAGTTAATTATTTAAGCTATGTAACAGCTGTATCCAACCAACTATTAGAACTAAAGTAAACTATTGCTTGCGAGTGTGATTTTTGGCTCCTATAAAAGTATAGGCAAGACTAATAGAGTTTAAAGGCAGCTGAGTGAGTAGAGTTTGCCTGTGCTGGAATTTCATCACTACAGCGTAGTTACTTTAGGTTGAGTTTGTGTGCATTTCGTACAGTGAAACAATTGAAGTGAGTGTTTTATGGAGTTACAAGAAATCCTTTTTAAAATAGTAGAATGTCCAAGGCAGTTCAAAGGAGCAATTGTTAAAACAAAATTTGACACGAACCATAAACGTTAGGACGTGACTAAAAACATGGTCTGAAAGGTAGGTTTGACGAGTGCCTTAAAGAGGGTAGGGGAAGATTAATAGGCTTTGGGAGAGAATTCTAGAGTTAGGGCCCAAGTGGCCGGTTGTAAGTGGGTGAAAAAAAGATTGGGAATGTGCAAGAGTTCAGATTTGGAGAAGCAAAGCTATTTTGAGGGGTTGTAAGACTGGAGAGGCTTACCTCAATGGAAAAGGGCAAGACCATAATCGAGTTTGTAAACCACAGGGGTAAAGACTGTCTGATAGTAAAATTTTTGGCAGGTGGAAATAATTGAAGGAATTTGGGATAGAGCAGGAGTGGGACTAACTGGATTGCTCTTTGGAAGAGGTAGTGCAGGTTTTGATGGTCTGAATGGCCTCCTTTCTGTAATATTTCATGACTGACTGTAAATGCTGTTCAGTTTGAAAAGCTGTTACTTTGGATAATCCTATCCCTGTATATTTTGGATAGGTATAATTTTTATTCAAATCTACAGCACTTTCAATTGTTTAGTATTCCTATTATCAAATTCAATAAGCTGCAGTATGGACCATTACCTGTGTGCTACGTACTATTGTGTTCTCTGCATTATTTACATTTTCTACTGTGGCTGTTTGTAGAAGTTTAAGAGGATGTTGGCAATCACTAAATGAAGTGAGGTAATGTTCCAGACTGAAAGATTACAATTTATGACTCTATAGCAGATCACAGCATGACTTGTACTGCCTGATTGTGCATTGGATTTTTAATGAAGACAGGTGCTACATTGAACAGAGCAGTATAACAGCTACGTATGACCCCTAGACAGAGAGCAATAGACGATTGAGATTTTGTTACATTCAGTGGCATACCATCATGACTTTGAGGAAGAGGAAACATCAATTTGAAATTTCTGCTGAACCTACCCAGCATAGTTTGGAAAGAAATGACAAACAAACTGTTCATACTACCACTTATGGAAGCAGTAACGCCTCACCTTGGAAATTGATAGCAACTGGAATCTGGTCAGTTCTACGGACAGTGGAGATTATCTCATTGCTAGGTATCTCAGTTGGAGTAATACTAGGATGCTTTCATTCCTGGTATGTTCAGTCACTACATGAGAATTTCCTATGGTTTTCAAATATACAGGTGAGTGCCTTGCTGATGTCTTTGAAAGGAAATGGTTTCCAAAGGCAGCAGTTGTACTTTCAGTTAACATGCTAATAAATTGCAGTCTTTTCAAACCACTGTAGAAGTGAAAGTACTTATTTGGCCTATTGAATGTATATAGAAAGCTGCCGGTAGTCTTAAAATATTGTGTTTGATGACGTGATAACTTGTGTTGGTTATTTTGTTTACTTTTTATATCAGAATGAAGTTTTTTGTTCATGAATTATCTTTCTCAAAAAATGTTATCAAGGATAAGATATTTGTATGCTTTATCTTGGAGCATTTTATTAACCGTTGAGAAATTGCTCAATAAATTAATTCAATTAATTTTATCTATCCAATTTATGATGAACTATTGCCTATTTTAAGAAGGTAATCCCTTAAATTTATTGTCTTTGCTGTTACTGTGTTACCATTACTGATCCACAAAGCACACTTATGTCATTGGATATTCATATTTTCAGTGCTATCCAAGAATAATCTGCAATCTTCAACTCTTCACTAACATCAAAATTCAACTAAATTTAAACATGCCCTGCACATTGTACCTTTAAGATTACTATCAAAAAAGAAACATGGGGAAGAAATAGAAAATTGTAGAAATAGCCCACGGATATGGCTGCAGAATCAACATCACAGAAGTAAAACTTTACACTAATTGTTCTAAAACAGAAAATCAAAATTCTTAGCAACTCAGTAACCTTTCATTATAAATCCATGATGAAAAGCTTCACTGACAAATGAACCTACCTTTTTCTCTTTCTGTCTTTTATCTATGTGTGATTGACACCCAGATGAAACCTACATGGAATAGTTTAGCATGGCAGATGGAGTTTAATTTAGATAAACGTGAGGTGATGCAATTTGGAAAGGCAAATCAGGATAGGACTTATACACTTAATGGTAAGGCCCTGGGGAGTGTTGCTGATGAAAGAGACCTTGGAGTGCAGGTTCATAGCTCCTTGAAAGTGGAGTCACAGGTAGATAGGATAGTGAAGGCGGCGTTTGGTATGCTTGCATTTATTGGTCAGTACATTGAATATAGGAGATGGGAGGTCATGTTGCGGCTATACAGAACGTTGGTTAGGCCACTGTTGGAGTACTGCGTGCAATTCTGGTCTACCTGCTATAGGAACAAGGTTGAAAATCTTGAAAGGGTTCAGACCAGATTCACGAGGATGTTGCCAAGTTTGGAGGGTTTGAGGCTGAATAGGCAAATAGAACTACGAGTTCTGCTCTGCTTCTGATAGTGAACAATGTGAGCAGAAAGCATCCCACATTTTTGAACATGCCTGCCATTGTCAGTCAGAACTGAACCTGCATTAATGCAGGACTGAAGTGTCAGCCCAGATTATGCAGTCAAGTCTTTGAGGTGGAACCAGAATCTACAGCCTTCTGACCTGGAGGTGAGAATGCTACCATAAGCCAACTGGCCATATTAACAATCCTAATACTCACAGCAGTGCAATACCTTTTCTGCGGAGGGCAACAAATCATTTAACTTCCCATGACCCAATTGGAGCTTTTCCTGTACCATTTAGCTTCTGTCTTGTGTGTTTGTTCTAGATACACTAACTTCCACTCAATCTTTTTGGCTTGGAGGATTTTGTGTCTTACAGCTGATGATTATATGACCCCGATGTACTGTCGTAGTAGATTCCCGCTGAAGTTTTGGGGATACAAGGAAATCCTTTGTTCTTCAATATGCACTAGTCCTCTAGAGATCAAGTATAACTGGGTTGTATTTTCTTCATTAAAGTTCAGTTCTGCCTTTTCATCATCAGTCATCAGCTGTGTATTTCAAAGTTGAAAATGCTGTTGAGGATTTTTCTTTAAAGCTTCAGAACTTTTTGCTTGCAGAACTTGGCAGCTTGGAGTCATTGACAAAATCCCAGCGCTTGCAGGCAGCAGTGAAGATTCATAGGGGAGAAAAAACACATTTTTTCCCACTCTGGGCTAGGCGAACTCGGCATTCAATGAGATCTCCGTGTTTTTGGATATAGAGGTTTATCCTGTATCAAATAGTATTGGAAGTGAAGTGATAGACTGAAAATCTCTTTGTATTGGCTGTGTGAATGACAGCAATTTCAAACATCAACATCTGATTGTAGAGTTTCTGCTTCAGGGTTCTAGGCTAATAAGCATCACTTGAACTACATTGATTTTAGTTAGAGTCATAGAGACGTACAGCATGGAAACAGATCCTTTGGTCCAACTGACCCATGCTGACCAGATATCCTAGATAAATCTAGTTGCAGTTGCCAGCATTTGGCCCATATCCCTCTAAATACCTTTTAAAATATTGTACTAAGCCTCCATCACTTCCTCTGGAAGCTCATTCCATACATGCACCACCCTGTGCATGAAGAAGTCACCCCTTAGGTTCCTTTTAAATCTTTCCCCTTTCACCTTACAATTATGTTGTCTAGTTTTGGACTCCCCACCCCGCGGAAAAGACCTTGTCTATTTACCCTATCCATGCCCCTCATAATTTCATAAACCTCAATAAGGTCACCCCTCAGTCTGTGATGCTTCATGGAAAATAGCCCCAGTCTATTCAGCCTCTACTTATAGTTCAAACCCTCCAACCCTGGCAACATCCTTGTAAATCTTTTCTGAATCCTTTCAAGTTTCTCAACCTTGTTCCTGTAGCAGGGAGACCATAACTGCATGCAGTATTCCAATAGTGGCCTAACCAATGTCTTGTACAGCTGCAACATGACCTCCCAACTCCTATACTCAGTGCACTGACCAATAAAAGCAAACGTACCAAATGCTGCCTTCACTATCCTATCTACCTGACTAAAATGGTAATATTCCTAAATGTTCACAAAAAATTGACCAACGTTACTGTTGGTAAAGAGAAGATTTTAAATTTGGATTTTAAAAATGTACTCTTTTTGAATGCCAGTTGATATTGTAGATGTGTAGGTTCTTGATGAGTTCACTAGCCTACTACTGACAAATAGTATTAATTGTTTGGATAACAGCTAATTATTTTAAAAAGTATGAGAACAGCAAATTGTCTGTTACACATGACAAATTTTTCAATGCAGTTATCTGTATGAAATAAAAACAGAAATTGCTGGAGAAAATCAACTGAAATTCTGAAAAAGGGTAATTCAACTCAAAACATTAACTCTATTTTCTCTCCATAGATGGTGTAAGACCTGCTGAGTTTCTCCAGCAATTTCTGTTATTGTTTTAGATTTGCAGCATCTGCAGTTGTTTTATTTTAACTGTATGAAATGGTCTGCATCCTGTTTCCATTAAGATAGAAACCTTCTAGTTTTTAAATTTTGTTTTTGAATATACCTTTTAAGTGTACCTTACATTTAGGTCTGTAAGTAAATACTACTGGTTCACTTAATGAACATAATTGCAATCCATTTTACATACAGGTGGTTGAACAGGAAATCTCGTTCAGGACAGAGTGTGGCCTATACTACTCATATTACAAGCAGATGCTGCAGGCCCCAACCATAACCCAAGGTGATTACGTACTTCTATGGTTTATGTTGACGCTTCTGTAAATTATATTTTAATACTATCAATGGTGGGGAGAGTGCGCAACTACGACTGGCATGTGTAAGAAATATTACAATGGCACTTCATGTACCATAAATGCAATTTTTGATGTGCCTTCCACTGGAACATTTTACTACTGTCAGTTTATAAAATATCTAACAAAATTGGTCATTTTTGTTCTCTGTTGGTTTAAGTGAAAACACCATTCAAGAAGAAACACCTTTTCATATTATAGCTTTGTATTCTTATTGATATTACACTGTGTCATATACACAAAAGTACACTGTAAAAATTAACAGTTTGTGCAATATCCAGTTGTATTTATATTTCCAGCACTTGCAATACTAATTCCCCTGCTTTGGTAATGAGACAAGTCACGTACTCTCTAAGTCTTATTATTGAACAGTTTGTTGGTTTAATTCTAAAACCTTAATAATTTGGTAGGATCTAATACTGATACAAATTGTAAAGAAATTAAGGGTCTAGGCCGGAAACGTCAGCCTTCCTGCTCCTCTGATGCTGCTTGCCCTGCTGTGTTCAACCAGCTCTACACCTTGTTATCTCAGATTCTTCAGCATCTGCAGTTCCTACTATCTCTAAACTTTGCACATTTGTTTTCATCTCTTAAAACACTGAACTTGCAGCTGATATTTAACAAAGACCTTAATTTTACTCAAACATGATAACTATAAACTCTCTGACTGTGATTTTGGAATCTACAGAGGGTTTATTCATAAGGGGAAAATTTTTTAATCTATCCCTTTACTGAGACCAAACCAAAAATCGAGAAAGGCTACGGTACTTTATGACGCCTAAATCATAAATTAACAGTTACCAAGTTTGTGGGATAACAAGGTGTAGAGCTAGATGAACACAGCAGGCCAAGCAGCATCAGAGGAGCAGGAAGGCTGATGTTTCGGGCCTAGACCCTTGTGGGATGTTTTGATATTAAAAATTGAATATCATGTGCTAAAGCTTCATGTTTATTCTTAGATTCCTGTTTTTTTTTAAAATTAATGTTGGGATTTGTTATTTAAGGTTTGAAAGAACTCTTGTATGACAACAAAACCGAATCAAGGAGAACAATAAACCTCCTGAAGCGGATGAACATTTACCAGGAGGTTATTCTAAGCATTTTGTACAAAACATTATCGATTGAGGTAAAAAAAACAGTTTTTACAATGCAATGAATGCATTTGAATTTACATTTCAGTAATTATTCCAAGCTTTAGTAAGTGGCTGTCTTGGTTTTTGTTGTAATCAAGTTTTGTGAAGATTTGTTTCTATTATTTTTCTAACAGAGATATCTGGAACCAGTCTACTTCTACCTGTATACTGTATTTGGACTCCAGACCCTCTATGTCATTTCAATGTACATTACCAGCTGGTTATTAAGTGGTACCTGGATGTCAGGTGCACTGGCAGCTATATGGTACATTCTGAACAGGTAGGCATCAATACTTGCTGCTGTAGAAAAAATATAAAATATATATTTTTTTTAAAAATACCTTCATTATGTATAAAGTGTGCAAGATTACCAGTTGTTAATATATCCCCAATATTGAGGTTTGAACATTGTTGTCAACCCTTGGTGAGAATTGAGAGAGCAGGTGATTGGAGAGAAAGACCTGTGAGGGCTGGAACAGAGCTCCAAGGTGGCTGTTGCTGTCTAGGAGTTGATACCCCAAAGTTTCAGTTTTTGACACTACTTTGGTAAGCCGTGACCTATAGAAACTGTAAGCACTGATTCAAATAAATTGATCTCCTATTTGAAACTATTTTTTGTTTGATTTTTATAGAGTGGATACAACAAGGGTGGAATTCACCATTCCACTGAGGGAAAATTGGTCACTTCCATTTCTTGCATTACAAATAATGGCAATCACGTACTACTTTAGACCACAGCTCAAACCTTTTCAACAGGTTAGTATCAACATTTATTGTTGTAAAGCAACTGAGGGTTACTCAACATGAAAGTGTGCATTGTATTTGTTGAGACACTTGTATTCAAAGACAAAATATCTGATAAAACTCGAGATTAAAGTAAGCAGGACTAATTAAGAAAACATTGGTGTTCAATGCATTCTACTATTGATTGAGTACCACATCGAACTTGCCTCCAGCACATTTCCAGCTAGTGGGTAGCAGAGTATGGAACACACTGTCTGGAAAAGCTTTCACTCACATCACTGTAGCTTTATTTGAACATCATTTTAAATCTATGTCCTCTTGTTCTTGTTCCTTCTATGCCCTCTTGTTCCAGGAACAGCTTGTCCCTATCTACTCTGTCTAGCCTGCGCATGATTTTGAAAACTTCTATGAAATTTCCTCTCTGCCTTCTTTCAAAGGAGAACAGTCCCATCTTCTCCAGTCCCCAGGACCTTACCATTAAATGTATAAGTCCTGCCCTAATTTGCCTTTCGAAAATGCAGCACCTCACATTTAGCTACATTTAACTCCATAGAGAGTGGTCGGGGCGTGGAATGCATTGCCGGAGAGGGTAGTGGAGTCGGCCTCATTAGCGGCATTTAAGAGGCTATTAGATAGGCATATGGATGATAGTATAAGATAGCGGTGGAGGTTAGATAGACCTTAGGTTTAGGATAAAAGTTCGGCACAACAACATCGTGGGCTGAAGGGCCTGTACTGTGCTGTACTGTTCTATGTTCTATATCTGTCATTCCTCGGCCCATTGGCTCATCTGATCAAGATCCCACTGTTTTCTGAGATAACTTTCTTCCCTGTCCGCTATACTGCCAATTTTGGTGTCCTCTGCAAACTTACTAACCGTACTTTCTATGTTCACATCTGAATCATTTATATAAGTGACGAAAAGCAGTGGCCCCAGCACCGATCCTTGTGGCACACCGATTTACTCCTGTTTGGAAAGAATGAACTCACTAGGGATAGTCAGCGTAGAGGTTTTGTCTCTCAAACTTGATTGAATTTTGTGAGGAAGGGATGAAAACGATTGAGGGTAGGGCAATGAATTTTGTCTATGTGGACTTGCCTAAAGTGTTTGAGAAGATCCCTCAGGGTAGGCTTCTCCAGACGATTTAAGTCACGTGGGATCCACAGTACGTTAGTAAGTTGAATATTAAATTGGCTTGGTCATAGAAGACAGAGTATATGTATGGAGGGGTGTTTTTCTGACTGGAGGTCTGTGACCAGTGGTGTTCCGTGAAGATCAGTGCTAGGATATCAGTTATTTGTAATTTTTATATAATAATGATTAGGAGAAAAATGTAGGTGGTCTGATTGTTAAGTTTGCAGGCAACACAAAACTCATAATTGTAGAGTTGTCAAAGGATACAGCAGGATAGATCAGTTGGAAATTTGGTTAGAGAAAAGAAAGATTTGATTTATTTATTGTCACATGTACTTAAGTACAGTGAAAAACTTTGTTTACGAGCAGTACAGGCAGATCATAGTAAGCAAGGATGTACAGATCAAAAAGACTTTGAGGCATACAGGTTACATTGCACAGGGCGAGCACTAGGCAAGATCAACGTTAGCAAGATCAGCATTATTTGAGGCTAGAGAGTCCACTCGTCAGTCTAATTACAGCTGGGAAGAAGCTGTTCCTGAACTTGCTCATGCGTGTGTTCAGGCTTCTGTATCTTCTACCTGACAGAAGAGATTGTAGGAGATCATTACCAGGGTGTGATGGGTCTTTGATGATGTTGGCTGCTTTTGCGCGGCAGCGAGCCGTGTAAATGAAGTCCATAGATGGCAGATTGGCTTCTGTGATGGTCTGGGCTGTGCGCACCACCTTCTGTGGTTTTTTACGGTCCTGGGCAGAGCAGTTTCCATACCAGACCGTTATGCACCTGGCAGTATGCTTTCAGTGGCGCATCTGTAAAAGTTGGTGAGGGACCTTATGGACATGCCAAACTTCCTGAGCCACCTGAGGAAGACAGGGTGTTTTTGTGCCTTCTTGGCCGTCACATCTATTTCGGAAGTCCAGGGCAGTTTATGGGTTATCGTCACTCCTAGGAACTTGACACTGTCCACCCTCTCAACCTCAGCTCCGTTGATGTAGATGGGGTCGTGTTCTCCTGTCTGTCTGAAGTCAATGATCAGTTCTTTAGTTTTGCCAACATTGAGAGAGAGGTCATTCTCATTGCACCATGCCACCAAGCTCTCTATCTCCTTTCTGTATTCTGACTTGTTATTAGATGTCCGTCCTACCGTGGTGGGGTTGTCAGCAAACTTGTAAATGGCACTCATTCGGAATTTAGCAACACAGTTGTGGGTGTACAAGGAGTATAGTAGGGGGCTGAGGAGGCATCCCTGGGGTGCACCAGTGTTGTGTTATTGTGGAGGAGGTGCAGTTGTCGATCTTCACTGCCATCTGTGGGTCAGAAAGCTGAGGATCCAGTTGCAGAGGGCGGAGCTGAGACCAAGGTCTCAGTTTTGAGATCAGTCTGGAGGGGCTAATGGTGTTGAAGGTGGAACTGTAGTCAATGAGCAGGAGTCCGACGTAGGCGTCCTTGTTGTCCAGATGCTCCAAGGATGAGTGTGGGGCTAGGGATACGGTGACTGCTGTGGGCTTGTGATTTCGATAGGCAAATTGTAGGGGATTGAAGCAGGCTGGGAGACTAGACCTGATGTAGGCCATGACCAGCCTCTTGAAACACTTCATGATTATTGAAGTCAGAGCCTTGGGTGGTAGTCATTAAGGCACACTGCATGTGTTTTCTTGGGTACGGGGATAATGGTGGTCTTCTAGATGTAGGTGGAGACTTCGGCTGGTAGGGGGAAAGGTTGAAGATGTTGGTGAAAACTTCTGCTAGTTGTTCTGCACAGGCTCTGAGTGCTCGGCCAGGGACACCATCCAGGCCCATCGCTTTCCTTGGGTTGACTCCCAGGAAGACTGATCTGGCGTCTGCAGCAGTAACAGTGGGCACAGGTGCGTCTGGGGCTGTCAGGGCAGGTGACTGCGCCGCTGGTATTCTGGTTGAGCCAAGCATAGAAAGCATTGAGTGCATCAGGAAGGAATGTGTCTTTGTCCTCTATCTTTCTGTGTTTCATTTTGTACCCCATAATGTGAGTTTAATCTGGACAAGTATGAAGTGATGCATTTTGGGAGGTCAGATGCAAGAGGAAAATGTATAGTAAATGGCAGGAACCTTCGGAACATTGATATCTAGAGAGATTTTGGGATACAAGCCTGTAGCTCCCACAAAGTGGCAACACAAGTGGATAAGGTGGTAAAGAAGGCATACGGCGTATTTGCTTTCATCGATATGGACATTGAATATATAAGTTGGTGAGTCATGTTGCATGTGTATGAAACTTTTAGTTTGGCCACATTTGGAGTTTTGTGTCCAGTTCTGGTCATGACACTATAGGAAGGATGTGGAGGCTTTGGAGGGGGTGTAAAAGAGTTTTGGCAGGATGTTACCTAGAGTGTATAAGCTACGTGGAGAGGTTGGATAAACTTGGATTGTTTTTGTGAGAGCTGGAACTTTGAGGCTGAGGGGTAACCGAATAGAGGTATCTAAAATTATGAGAGGCAGGGATAGGATGGATAGTTGGTGCCTTTTTCCCAGGGTGGAAATGTCAAATACTTGGGGACATAGGTTTAAAGTGAGAGGGGGAAAATGTGAAAGAGATGTGCAAGACAAGTTTTTTTTTATTACACAGAGTGGTAGGTGCCTAAAATACGTTGTCATCGGAGGTGGTAGAAGCAGATACGATACCAACATTTAAGAGGCATTTAGAAAGACACCTGAACAGGCAGGCAGTAGGACCACGCATGGACCATGCGTGGGCAGATGGGATTAGTTTAGAATGGCATCATGGTTGGCACAGCCACGGTGGGCTGAGGGCCTGTTCCTGTGCTGTACTGTTCTATATTATAATTAAGCAGAGTCAACATGTTTTTGTGAAAGGGAAATCCTGTTGACATTTCTTGAGAGCCCTTTGAGGATATAAAAATCCTCTATCTTTACAGACACAGGGGAACCAGTTAACTCAATGTATTTGACTATCCAAAAGGCAGTCAATAAAGTGTCAAAACAAGTACCACACAAGATAAGAACTGTTTGTGTTGGGAGTGATAGAGGATTGTTGAACTAACAGAAACCAGTTAGAATAAGTTGGTCATTTTGAACTTGGCGAACTATATCTAGTGGGGTGCCACAGGGATCAGTGCTGGGATCTCATTGTTTTAGCTCAATATGAATGACTTGAATGAAGCGACAGACTGTATTGTAGCCAGATTTTCTGATGGATACAAAAATAGTTAGGCAAATAAATTGTGAGGAGAATACACAGAATCTGCAAAGGTTTAAAGATAGATTATGTCATTGAAGAAGAAAAGTTGTCAGATTGGGATATAATGTGGGAAAATGTCCGTTTTGACAGTGAGCGCAATAAAGCAGAATATTATTTTTAAAACAAAAGAACTGCAGATGCTGTAAATCAGAAACAAAAACAGAAATTGCTGGAAAAGCTCAGCAGGTCTGGCAGCATCTGTGGAGAGAAATCAGAGTTAACC
>NC_063346.1:30066743-30102467 GCF_021869965.1 Rhincodon typus | reverse complement strand
TTTTTCTCCACAGATGCTGCCAGGCCTGCTGAGCTTTTCCAGCAATTTCTGTTTTTTTCTTTCAGAATATTATTTGGATGGAAGGAGGCTGCAGAGTGTTGGGTACAGAAGAGTCTGGGTGTCCTTCCACATGAGTCACAAGGTAGGTACAGCAAGTGGTTAGGAAGACAAATGGAATGTTGACATTTATTGCAAGGAGTACAAAAGAACATGAAACAAAGAACAATACAGCACAGGAACAGGCCCTTCACCCCTCCAAGCCTGCACCGACACATTTTGCCTTTCCATACTGAAACTGTTTTCACTTACAGGATCCGTTATTTCCTTCCTATTCGCGTATTTGTCCATGTGTTTCTTGAATGCTGCTATTGTATCTGCTTCTTACACCACCACCTCTGGCAACGTGTTCCAGGCACTCGCCACCCTTTGTGAAAAACTTGCCTTGCGCATCTCGTTTAAACTCCCCCCACCCCACAAAAGCCTCGCACCTTGAACCTGTGGCCCCGAGTAATTGACCCCTCCAACCTGGGAAAAAGCCTCATGCTTTCCAGTCTATCCGTACCATTCACAATCTTACAAACTTCTATCAGGTCACCCTTTGACCTCTTGTGTTCCAGTGAAAACAAACCCAGTCTATCCAACCTCCCTTCATAGCTAAAATCCCCCATACCAGGCAACACTCTGGTAAACCTTTTATGTACCCTTTCTGAAGCATCCACATCCTTCTAGTAGTGTGGTGACCAAAACTCGACACAATATTCCAAGTGTGGCCTAACTAAAGTTCTCTAAAGCTGCAGCATAGCTTGTTTATCCTTATACTTGGTGTCCCTTCTACTGAAGACAAGCAAGCTATGGGCCTTTGTTACTACCTTATCTACCTGCGCTGCCATGTTCAGTGATCTGTGGACCTGCACACACAGATCCCTTTGCATATCAATACTCTTAAGTTTTCTGCCATTCACTGTATAATTTACACCAGTACTTGATCTTCCAAAATGCATCACCTCATATTTGTCCTGATTAAATTCCATCTGCCATTTTTCCGCCCATGCCTCCAACTGATCTATATTCTGCTGTACGCTCTGACAATCCTCCTCAATATCTGCAACTCCACCAATTTTTGTATTGTCTGCAAACTTACTAATTAGACCAGCTATGTTTTCCTCCCAAATCATTTATGTAGATCACGAACAGCAGAGGTCCCAGGACTGATCCCCGTGGAACATCACTAGTCACAACCCGCCATTCTGAAAAGCATCTTTCCACTGCTACCCTCTATCGCCTGTGACTAAGCCAGTTCTGTATCCATCTTGCCAGTTCACCCCGATACCATATGACTTCATTTTTTGTACCAGTCTGTCATGAGGGACCTTGTCAAAGTAGGGAAGTTTTGCTAAAACTGTAACGGCATTGGTCAGACCAAGTATTGTGTCCATTTTTTGTCTCCCTGTTTAAGGAAGCGTGTCCTTGTAATGGAGGTGATTCAAATAAGGTTCACCTAGGTTGAATCCTGCAGTGAAAGGATTGTGTCAGAAGGAAAGATTGAGCAGGTTGGCTGTGTACTTCTTGGAATTTCGAAGAATCAAAGATGATCTTATTGAAACGTGCAGTGTTTTGTGGGGGCTTGGCAGGTTGATCATGAGAGAATGTTTCCATTTGGTGGAGAATCTAGAACTAGGGTTCAAGTTCAAGGGACCTCCTGTTTAAGACTGGTGAAGAGAAATTTCTTCTTTCAAAAACTAAAGATTTTTTCCCCCTCAGAAAGCATTGAAGACTGGCTCAATGAATATATTCAGTGTAGAATTAAATAGATTTTGACCCACAAGGGAGGAAAGGGGTGTGGAGAGGGTGCAGGCAGGAAGGTGGAATTAAGGCCAGTTAGATCAGCCATGACGTTCTTGAATGGTAGAGCAAGTGTGAAGGACCAAATAGCCTACTCCTGCTCCTCTGACATACAATCTTATGATTCTAGCACTTTTGTGTGCTCTTCATAACAGCAAGTAAAATGGCCGTTGGCCCCTACACGTGCACAGATAGGGCTAATGGTGTCAACTGGCCTGATAATTTTTAGAATGCATCTGCACACAATTCTGCTATCATCCTTATGCCATGATTGTCAGCAGCACTTGTGCACATCATGTCAGTTTTTACAAGTGATGACCAATCAGCCTTGTTGCCTTGGCCACTTGCTGTGACACTCCCTGTAGCTCCGGGTGCTGATTCAGTCAGGGTTGTGGGCAGCAGAGTTGGTTGGTTCTTCATGCCATCTATTTTAATTTCTGTGTGGTGCTTTTCTTCCTCCTTGTTGACCATATAAATTAGCTATGTAACTCACTGCAGAGCCTCATTAAATGCTGTCTGTTACTTTTCTGTTAATTTCTGCAAACATTAGGAAGATTAATCTTCATTACGCTACCCAAATAACTTGGCGAAAACATCTTAGGGGCAGTAAAAATGGTCAGTTTCCCATTTCACTTGGAAAACTTTCACTTTAATACAGTCATTATTAAAAAAATTGTTGCTTTCTAATGACATTAGCTTTCTCATTGTGCTCTTCACACCACAAGTGACAAGAGTTTGCTGATATGTTTTCAGCAATGACACAGCCAAAAGCCTGGTATAACATTGCTCGTCTTATAATGTACTCTAATAAATTCTCCAAGAAAAAGGAGGGAAATCCATTTATTGAAATAAATTCTTAATATTATTCATCTGTACATACATGAAGTTATATTGTACATGGAAGTTGAGATTAAACTTTCCACTCTGTTTTAGATAAATTTCACACCTAATGTATTCCAGCTGTCTGATTTTACCTATTCTGTCAACTTGAGTAATAAAGAGAGTGGAATTATTAAAAATACATTGCAGCTACAATACATAAACATTAAAAATGAATATCGTTCCTTGTTTAGGACACGTCTGTAATTTATTCTTTTTTTCTTTATTTTCAGTGGTGGGCATTCACATTGATTATGATATCAACATTTCTTTTCTGCATTACCTGGCAGTTTAACCAATTTATTTTACTAATACAAGCCCTGGCCCTCTTTTCCATGGACTGTTTAGATATGGTGCCTGCATCAAAGGTAATACATGGTTTATACTGAACAATAAACATGATATGTGTGCATGTATGAGATGACATGAGAAATATAGCATAGGAGAGAAGACCCTAGGTTAATTCAATAAGCTGATTTAAGTGTTGGAGCATTAGGGTGGAAATTAACGCACAATGTGTGGAGACCAAAAGATAGTGTGAATCTATATTTTCAAAGGGGAGCCAGAAAGAAGATTTGATTAATTGTCGTCATGTGTACCCAAGTACAGTGAAAAGGAGGAAGAAGCTTTGTAAATAGAGGAAGGGACTTAGTCAGTTTGAGCAAAAACCGAAGTTGCTGGAAAGCTCAGCTGGTCAGGCATCATCCGTGAAGAAAAAAATCAGAGTTAACGTTTCGGGTCCGGTGACCTTTCCTCTGTGAATTCTAACATTTTGTTAGAAAAGAGTGCTTTTAATGAATGTGAAAAAAAATTTAAAGCATTGTTATTTTCTTTCAAAATCTTAATACAGTGTGCAAATATAGGCCACAATGCTCTGCGTTTCGCATGTCAAAAATTGTGACAAATTCTAATCGCCTGGTTCATTTTTTTTGCGTGTGTTCTGTTTTGAGAACAATTCATTGAATCATATTTCTTCTATTGCAGGTTACCTCACTATATTTTGTGCATATAGCTTCTTTGCTGCTTGTCTGGATCCTGCAGTTTAACAACTCCATGCTCCTTGGATCATTGGTTCTAAGTTTCATTCTGGCTGCATTAGTAGTGCGGCACTTGCAGGTGATAATAACATTAATAAATGCAAACTTAATTTCTAATAGTAATTACATTGGTTCTGAAATTCAGATGGAAAACATCCTAAATTATAAAGAATATATAGGGAGTAATTCATGATCTGTTGAAAACACTTGGAATTTTCTTCCATTTTAACCTTTGCCTGCATCTTGTGATGCAGGCAATGTCTTTAAACTGCTGCTGCCTGCTGTTTTTGAATTTAGTTGGTTGCAGCAAGCATTATTTACACTGGTCATTGGCTGCATGCATCTGCAAGGTGCCCGATATTATGTGTGGCTAGTGCTACTTTAAAGGTATCACTTAAAAGGGAGATGCATTGTGGCTGCAAGAAGTGGTGAATGCATTTTCAAGTGATTGTATGGTGTATAATGATCTGAACAACCGTCCAATGTAAGAGTGAATGAACTGGAAATGTTAATGGGAGAATTGGAAACAAGGAAAGAAAGGACAAGAGGATTTCTAAATATATGTTCAGGAGACATTGGAAACAGATATTTGTGGAGTTCAGTTCCATAACTCTTTCTTTACAAACTGAATGTAATACAGGAATAACTTTAATGACCTGACATGAGTATTGTAGTAAATTAATTGAATTAATGTTTATATGGCATTTTGTATCAACTGCACCACGAGCCTCATCCACTGATCCATTGTCTCTCTCTCCATCTACCACCGATTTTCTATCCACCAGTATTCAACTCTTCAATGTGCTTTGCTTCACCCTTACACATAGTACTGTTCAAGTAAATCAGAGTTTGCACATGCCGGCAGCTATTCAACCGTGACTGACATATCAGCCAAACTTTGCAGGCCATGCATTTCTTTTTCTTATGAGAAGTTGGTTACAGCAGGTAACAGAGAAGGATTGAAGGAAGACCAGTGCGTCTGCATATTTTAACACCATGAAGGAAACCATACTGGCCACCCTGAGAAGGACATCATTACGGTAATGTCATTTGGCAGGGCTGAAGGGATCTATGGTGAGGGCATCTGCATGTATAGCCCTCTTTTCTTTTTTCTCTTATATAAAAGTGGAATATGCTGAAATACTCAGTAGTTCAGAAAAGCATTTGTGAAGTGATAACTGACTTTTTTCTCTTGACTCAGTTATCCCTCAAGCACAACCTCCCAACACAGGAGCAGTGGATAGTGTAACTATGCACTTTCTCCTCTCCCTTCAACAGAACCCAACTTGCTGTTTTTCATTTTAGAAATTCAAGAACTGAAATTTTACCAGTCAGTGGAGAAAGAGGAAGAAGACAGTGAAGGTGAATTGGCAATGTCACTTGATTTTAAGGTCACAGCCACTAGCTCAAAAACTGATAACTATTTTTGAGACAGAGGCAAGGATAGTGGGGACGTGCCAACAAAGAAAACAAGAATTAGGCACGGGACTAGATCATTCGGCCCCTTGAGCCTGCTTGGCTAGTAAATAAGGTCACGTCTGATCTGATTCTCCCTTCAACACCTACTTTCTCCCCATAATCCTTGACTTTCAAAAAGCATTTGACAAAGTCCCATACAAGAGATTAATGTGCAAGATTAAAGCACATTGGTTTGGGGGAAGTGTATTAAGATGGATAGGAAACTGGTTGGCAGAGAGGAAACAAAGAGTAGGAATTACTGGGTCCTTTTCACATTAGCAGGCAGTAAAGGGATGCCACAGGGATCAGTGCTGGGACTCCAGCTATTTACAATATACATTAATGATTTGGTTGAGGGAACAAAATGTAACATCTCCAAATTAGCAGATGATACCAAGTTGGGTGGGAGGGTGAACTGTGATGATGCAGAGATCTCGACGGGTTGAGTGAGTGGGCAAATCAATAGCAGATGCAGTATAATTTGGATAAATGTGAGGTTATTCACTTTGGAAGCAAAAACAAGAAGGCAGATTACTATCTGAATGGCTGTAAATTGGGAGAGGGGAGTGTACAGTGGGACCTGGGCATCCTCGTGCACCAGTTGCTGAAGGTAAGCATGCAGGTGCAGCAGGCAGTAAAAAAAGCAAATGGTACGTTGGCCTTCATTGCGAAAGGTTTTGATTACAGGAGCAGGGATGTGTTGTTGCAGTTATGCAGAGGCTTAGTAAGACCACACCTGGAATATTGTCTGCAATTTTAGCATCCTTTTCTGAGGAAGGATCCCCTTGCTCTCAAGAGAGTGCAGCGAAGGTTTACCAGGCTGGTTCCAGGGATGGCAGGTCTGAAGTATGAGGAGAGATTGACTAGGTTGGGATTGATTTTGCCTGAGTTCAATTGAATGAGGGGGTGGATCTCATGGAAACTTATAAAATTCTAACAGGACTGGACAAGGTAGATGCAGGGACGATGTTCCCGATGATGGGTGTGTCCAGAACCAGGGGTCACCATATGAGGATTCGGGGTAGATGATTTAGGACAGAGATGAGGAGACATTTCTTTACCCAAAGAGTGGTGAGCCAGTGGAATTTATTACAGGATGTAGTTGATGCCAAAACATTGAATGTATTCAAGAGGCGACTAGATATAGCACTTGGGGCAAATGGGATCAAAGGTTATGGAGAGAAAGCAGGATTAGGCTATTGAGTTGGATGATCAGCCATGATCATGAAAAATGGCGGAGCAAGTTTGAAGGGCCGAATGGCCGCCTCCTGCTCCTATCTTCTATGTTTCTCCCTTGTCAAATAAAACTCCAGACATGGGTATACAAAAGCCATGAATATGGGGAGAGGATAGGTCAGATGCAAATTAGCTGAAGAGAAATGTTACATACTGGTTCTGCTGCACACAAGTTAAATGAGGAATTTAGTAGGCCAGGATACAAAAGAAAGCAGATAGGTGCACCCAACTAAATGCTTGCAGCACTGGAAAGCCTGCAGTCAATGACAAGGAGCATGGAGGAATTCAACACCATCTTGTCAAAGAAGTTGAAGCTCATCCTTTCTCACATGGAATATGTGGGCACTTCATCAGCATCTGTGGAACCCATTGTGATTTTGCATCTATTGACTGATGCCACAGCTTTCATTGCAGTCTGAACAGCTTCCATCAATAGTCTGAGTGGCATAGTGGAAGCTTGGATTACTGACGCCATGACTCAGAATACCGCTGTTCAAAGAAGTATCCAAGTCATCACAGCAGTATTTAGCAACTTGTTCGCTAGATTTTTTTCTGTGAGTTGTGAGTCTTCAGAACTCTGCTTTGATCACTGTTTAGGAAGAGAGTCCTTGAATATTTTTAAGGCAGAGTTAGTCAGATCCTTGTTAAGCAAAAAGGTGAAAAGTTATCAAGGGTACATAGGAGGCAGAATTGAGGTTATAGACAGAACAGCCATGATCTCCTTGAACGGCAGTGTAGGTTCAAGGGCCCGCATGGCCTACTCCTGCCCCTAACTCATACATTCATCTTCTTTGATTGCTAAGGTGCCCTCCAAAAAAAAGTGGCAGCTACTCCATACAGCATGAGCCAGCAATCCTGTCTCAGGATTGATGGCATTCATTCTCCGATTCCTCACATTCCACCAGCACCCTTGTTGTTGGCTGGCTGCCTGTCAACTCGAATTAAGATGCTGCATCCTGAAATTCAGTACTTCGAGTTATTCCACCAACGCCACCTGCAGTCTTCTGAATTGGAAATCGGCGGCTTCTCGCCACCAAAAGCTGCAGCTATTGGGAGTTCTCACGAAGCACAAGGAGATTTGGAAAATGAACATTCGGGAAATATGAGAGTTTTGAGTTTTTTTTGTATACGTTATGCCATCTGGTTCACTAATATCCTTTTAAGGAACAAAATCTGCGATCCTTGGCTCTTCTGGTCAATTTGTGCCTCCAAATCAAATGCGATGTAATTGGCTCTTAACTACTCTCTGAAAAGGCCTAGCGAATGACTCATTTCAAGGGCAATATGGAATAGTTAACATATGCTGGCTTGGCTTTTGCCGCCCATATCCCAGGAAAGAATAACAAAGAAAAATGTCTGACAGCAGCCAGATTTTTGCCTTGGCAGGAGGAGATGAGGTTTGAGGGTTTCATACACTTCTGGGCTTCCTTTACTGAGAAATATTCCCCACAGCCTGATCTGCAATATCAGGATATTATTAGCAGTGAAAAACATATTAAGTTGCTTCACATTTATGCACAGAAAGAGTCTTGGTCATGACTGGGCTCTTCCAGTGATATCTGTTGACACGGTCGTCATCATGAGAGGTCAGTGCATTCTCATATTTTCGCAAGTCCAGATTTTTAAAATTATTTCTCAGCAAACAAAAGAGCCTTCAATTCCACTGCTGGTTTGCTGGAGGCTTCTTCAACCCAAATTTGTACGGCTAGAGACATTTACAATCCCATCTTGTTGCCAGTTGTGATATATTTGGAGAACAGATTGCGCATGCTACATGGAAACTCAAACACCTAACGAGTTTATTCTGGATTCAATGGAACATAACACAAATGGCCACAAGAGGATGCTATTTCACTGATGTGTTCCATCCTTAACTAAAGAGAGTGAGAGTGCAAGAACTCAGTTTTTCATGACGTGAGAAAAGTAGAAGAAATGTTCAACTTTTTAAGAAATATTGGACCTTCATGGAAATAATTTTGATATGCATCAAAATATGTCAATGTGGTACAATATTAAAGCAAATCAGAATGATTTTGAAATTTGGTATTGTCAAACCACAGCATTATGAGTTCGAGTATTATATTTGAAGTCATTTTTATGGGAATGAAGAATGTAATATTGCTATCTTTCTTTTTTTTAGAGGAATTTAAAATCTGGCAGTTTTATTGCAAGAGTTTTGAAGTTATTGCTGCATTTAATTGTAGTATTCAGCTTAACAGTCCTAACAAATAATGCAACTAAGGTATGTAAATAGTTATTGAAAGTCTTTTTGTGAAACTTTGAGGAAACTCCAAAACAAGTTGCTTACAGATGAAATTTTTTTGGCAGATGCAAAATACTGTAGATTCTGGAAATCTGAAACAAAGAGAATGCTGGAGAAACTCGCATCTTTGGAGATAGAAACGAGTTAACGTTTCAAGTTCAGTATGACTTCTTTAGACCAATGCTTCAATAAGGCACAACTTGAGGAACAACTCTTTACTTTCCACTTTACAACCTCTAGACCTCAGTGTTGAATTCCAGAATTTTAGAAAGTGACCACATTCTGTTCTCAGAGATAATAAGAACTGCCGATGCTGGAGTCAGAGATAACACCGTGTGGAGCTGGATGAACACAGCAGGTCAGGCAGCGTCAGAGGAGCAGGAAAGTTGACATTTCGGGTCGGGACCCTTCTTTCTGATTTCTGATGAAGGGTCCGGACCCGAAACGTCAACTTGCCTGCTCCTCTGATGCTGACTGGCCTGCTGTGTTCCTCCAGCTCCACACTGTATTATCCAACATTTTGTTCTCCATTTTTTCTCTCCCGCTGTCTCTCTCTCTTTCCCTCTCGCCTTCTTTTTTACTTTGCTGTTAGTAGAAAGGACCCGTCCTCTCCCTTTTCACACCTACTTTACACCGTTTTACGTTTCTTTTCCTCTTTCACCATCATTAACAACATTTTGTCTTTTGCAGTGGACCTGTACAGCACCTGTCCCTTGGTGCTTCTCTGCCTCAATCAAAAGTGTATATAAAAGAAAATCTTTTCAGTTCTGAGGAGGACTCATACTGGACTTGAAACATTAACCCTGTTTCTCTCTCCACTGATGCTGAGTTTCTCCAACATTTTCTGGGTTTTTAATTTTTTTGGTGATGTGAAGTAACATGCATCTTCCTCCGTCCTCCCTGGACTGACCTATCCCCTCCCTAACTCTCCACCTACACTCACCTTTACTGGCTCCATCCCCGCCTCTTTGAAGTCTGTCTCCTCTCCACCTATCTTCTCCTTTTCTCCATCTTCTATCCGCCTCCCCCTGTCTCCCTATTTATTTCAGAACCCCTTTCCCCTCCCCCATTTCTGAAGAAAGGTCTAGGCCCGAAACGTCAGCTTTCCTGCTCCTCTGATGCTGCTTGGCCTGCTGTGTTCATCCAGCTCTACACCTTGTTATCTCAGATTCTGCAGTATCTGCAGCTCCTACTATCTCATCTTCCTCTTCATGAACTTTTCATTAATCAAAATAAAATAGTTTCTGGTTTCACTGTGTATTTACATAGTCCATTTGACCCAACTAGCTTGTGTGGATAATTATGCTGTATTTAAACCTTTGTCAACTATACATGTTTTTGGTGGAAATACTAGATAGATAACACATTCACAGACATCAAAACAGCTTATAGTCATAGAACTGTACAGTGTAGAAACAGATGGTCCAACTCGTTCATGCTGACCAGATATCCTAAATTAATCTAGTTCCATTTGCCAGGATTTGGCCCATATCCCTCTAAATCCTTCCTATTCATTTACCCATCCAGATGCCTTTCAAATGTTGTAATCGTACCAGCGTCCATCACTTCCTCTGGCAGCTTATTCCATATATGCACCACCCTCTGCGTGAAAAAGTTATATTTGCTGTGACTAACAAATCTTACCAGGCGCTTATACTACTACTTTGTCCAGAATTCATTATGCACAAATCAGTAACTTAGTCCATGAATCCACAATTTTAAAATCTATTGTAATAATTAGTGAATTATTTACATTATTCTATCCCTTTTCAGTTCTTCAAGCCTTGTGTCATTTGTTAATTATTTACATCCTAAGATTGTGGTTGGTAACTTGCGAAAGAATAACCCACGACAGAAGCAGTATTGAATGGAAACAGTTTAACGGTGTTGCTGTTATGATCTCAACAGTGTGTTCCTTTTTCTTTCAGAAAATTCTAGGGCTTGAATCTGATGAACATATTTTTAAATTCCTTAAAGCAAAGTTTGGATTTGGGGCAACAAGGTAAAAGTTCAATTTTTATTGTAGCACACAAATATCAATCTATTTTATTACATTTCATAAGCTGTACAGGTAACTACAGCTGTAATCATTTGTCCTCTTACCCCTGACATCAAAACTGAGGTGAATAATTATTTATAGTATTTATGCATAGTTATACAACAAGTTATTGTACCAAGATAAAACAGTTGGCTTCCTTCTGTGGTGTAAGAATAATTCTACCCATCACATTTGTGCTAGCTTTTTGAAAGACCCATGCAATTCACTTCCACATCCTAGCTTTATCCCCATAATCCTGAACAACAATCCTCTTCAAATTCATGCCCAATTGCCTTTTGAAAGTTTCTTTGGAACCTGATTCCACCAGTGTTTTTCAAAGTGATATGTGGTCGTCATAATCATCTGAGTAGTTCATTGGCTATACGGAAATCCAGTAGTTTTAAAAAGGCACAATATAAATGCTATCCTTATATTATTTTCTATTTCCAAGGCCAAGTATCTTGTACTTTAACAAGAGCTTTGACAGGGTTCCGCATGATAGACTGGTTAGTAAAGTTGGACCACATGGGATCCAGGGAGAGCTAGCCAATTGGATACAAAATTGGCTTGACGGTAGGAGATAGGGGATGGTGCTAGAGAGTTGTTGTTCAGACCGGAGGCCTGTGACCAGCAGTGTGCCACAAGTATTGGTGTTGGGTCCATTTGTTTGTCATTTACCTGAATGATTTGGATGAGCATATAGGAGGCATGGTTAGTAAGTTTGCAGACGATACCAAAATTGGTGGCATAGTGGACAGTGAAGAAGATTATCTAAGAGTACAACAGGATCTTGATCAACTGGGCCAATGGGCCAAGGAATGGCAGATGCGTTTAATTTCGATAAATGTGAGGTGTTGCATTTTGGCAAGGCAAACCAGTACAGGACTTACAGAGATAATGAAAGGGCCCTGGGGAGTGTTGTCGAACAGAGACACCTAGGGGTTCAGATACATACCTGTTACAGGTAGATAGGGTGGTGAAGGACGTGTTTGGCATGCTTGTCTTCATCAGTCTGAGCATTGAGTACAGAAGTTGGGATGTCATATCACGCTGTACGAGACACGCTGTAAGACCACATATAGAATATTACATACTATTCTGGTCACCCTGCTATATGAGGGATGTTATTACACTGGAAAAGGTGCAAAAAAGATTTACAAGGATGTTGTCCGCTCAACACTCCCCACCAGCCCCACCACACCTGGCACTTTTCCCTGCAACCGCAGGAAGTGCTACACCTGCCCCTACACCTCCCCCCTCACCCCCATCCCAGGCCCCAAGAAGACTTTCCACATCAAGCAGATGTTCACCTGCACATCGGCTAATGTGATATACTGCATCCGCTGTTCCCGTTGTGACCCCCTCTACATCGGGGAAACTAAGCGGAGGCTTGGGGACCGCTTTGCAGAACATCTATGCTCGGTTCGCACTAAACAATTGCACCTCCCAGTCATGAACCATTTCAACTCCCCCTCCCATTCCTCAGACGACATGTCCATCCTGGGCCTCCTGCAGTGCCACAATGATGCTACCCGAAGGTTGCAGGAACAGCAACTCATATTTCGCTTGGGAACCCTGCAGCCCAATGGTATCAATGTGGACTTCACAAGCTTCAAAATCTCCCCTCCCCCTACCGCATCCCAAAACCAGCCCAGCTCATCCCTGCCTCCCTAACCTGTTCTTCCTCCCACCTGTCCCCTCCTCCCACCCCAAGCCCCACCCCCATCTCCTACCTACTAACCTCATCCCACCCCCTTGACCTGTCTGTCCTCCCTCGACTGACCTATCGCCTCCCTACCTCCCCACCTACAGTCACCTTTACTGGCTCCATCCCCGCCTCTTTGAAGTCTGTCTCCTCTCCACCTATGTTCTCCTCTATCCATCTTCTATCCGCCTCCCCCTCTCTCCCTATTTATTCCAGAACCCCCTTCCCCTCCCCCATTTCTGAAGAAGGGTCTAGGCCCGAAACGTCAGCCTTCCTGCTCCTCTGATGCTGCTTGGCCTGCTGTGTTCATCCAGTTCTGCACCTTGTTATCTCTTTTACAAGGATGTTACTGAGATTGGAATATTTGAGTTTTAAAGCGGGCTGGATAGGCTAGTACTTTTTTCCTTGGAGCAAAAAAGGCTGAGGGGTGACCTTATAGAGGTTTATAAAATCATGAAGGGCATGGGTAAGGAGAATAGCCAAGGTTTTTCCCCAGGGTAGGGGAGTTCTAAAACTAGAAGGCATAGGTTTAAGGTGAGTGAGAATAGATTTAAAACGGAATTGAGGGGCAACTTTTTCCACGCAGAGGGTGGTATGTATATGGAAAGAGTTGCCAGAGGAAGTGGTACTGGCAGGTACAATTATAACTTTTGAAAGACATTTGGACAGGTACATGAATAGGCAATGTTTAGAGGGATATGGGCCAAATGCATGAAAATGAGACTAATTCAGTTTAGGAAACCTGGTCAGCATGGACGAGTTGAGCCGAAGGGTCTGTTTTCATGCTGTATGACTGTGTCCATAACTGCTTTATCAACTATCCTTTTATCATCTGTGATTATTGAGACGCAAGAAGAGTTGGATTTAATTATCAATTAAACTAAGAGTTACTTTAATGTGTTAATTCTTTTCTTAGAATCATAACTTTTACACCATTGGAGGAGAGGAGACCCATTCAGTCCATTGTATCTTTTACCATCTAATTGTTGTCTGATTCTGTTTTGCTGCCTTTTCCTTGACTTGTTATGGTTGTTAAAAAGGAAATATTCCTTTTTAAGCAGTAAAATGTCTGCCTCAGTAGCTGCTTGCTGCAGTGTGAGGTAGGTTTAAGTACAGGTGGAAATGGAGGAAACTAAATTTCCAAAACGTGCCATTTTGTTGAAAACTTGACATGACCCCACTCATACAGTTTTTGTCAGAGCACGTTTTTGTGTGCGGTACACTACCGTACAAAAGCCAAGTCTATATTTTAAACATGTAGAGAGGCAATTAATAACAGACTTGAATCCAGCATTCTGGCTTGAACAACTGGGCTCACCAGGATCACTCAGGTGAGTGCACAGCGAGGGTTCATTCCCAATGAAATTGACAAACTGGAAAGATTATAAAGACTGAAATTTCATATCTGTTTTGTGAGCTCAAGCTTTTCAAACTGTCTTCTGAGAGCACTTTAAAATGATGAGGAGGCGATGACCTGCTTGTATTATCGCTAGACTATTAATCTAGAGACCACTGTAATGATTGAGGACCCAGGTTCAAATCTTGCCATGGCAGATGGCAGAATTTGAATTTTAAGAAAACTGAAATCAACAGTCAAATGACGACCCTGCATCCATTCCTGGTTGATTTTTCTGACAGTCTGATTCACGAATGTACTTTAGGGAAATCAGCCAAACCTATCTGATCTGGTCTACATGTGACGCCAGACCCACAGGATTGTGGTAGAATTTTAACTGCCCTATGGCAGATAGGAATGAGCAATAAATGCTGGCCTAGCCAGTGACACACACAACCCATGAATAAATAAAATTCTAACTTTTTGTACTTCTTCAACCTGTCTTGGACTTTGCCCATGTTGCTGCAGTAAGTTTTCACTGTAGGATGGAAGCAGCTTATGCAGCTGTATCTGGGGCCTTTAATGAGAATCGAGGACCAATAACACCAAAGGCAGCTGCCTTTTTTGCAATCTCATCCTATCCCACTGGGATAGCCCCAGAACATTGTATATTGACAGGATCAGCTCCTTCGTTTCTGGTTTTGTGTTTTCTTATATAAACTTACTGGGACTGGTTACTGGACATAGGTTCTGTTTGTTTGAGGATATATGACAGGATTGCTCAGACAGATTAGTTACAAAGGTTCAGCAACTATTGTTACAAAAGGATATAGCTGCATTCTGATAGTATATGTTGCAAGGTAGACCGTGTGCAACAGCTGCTAGTCACATGTTCTGCATCCTGGTTACTTGCTCATTTCTATGCTCCCTCTTAAATTGATATTAGAAAAGAAATGACAAAGCAACAGTCTTGCAGGAGGCTTGGGCTTTCAAGGCAGGTTGCTGCTGACACTTGCAGTCATCTAGAACAAAACTTAAGTCACTGGAGACCCAGAGTAGCAAACAACACTCGGTGTAATCCAGAAGTTCACACTCTGAATTTCTCCCACTGATGTTTTATCTATTTGGCCCACCTCACTCCCAAGAACTGGATCCAGCATTGTCTCCTTTCTTATTCAACTGGATACATACTGTAATAGAAATTGTCCTGAACTCAATTGTCCCTTGCTTCCCTTTGCATTATCACTTTCCCAATCTATATACGAGTAATTAAAGACTAAAGATGTTTATGCAGATTTGTTCCTCTATATCTTTCCCATTAGTTAATCTAAAGATTATACAGACCAATGTAGTTATACCCTTCTCATTCCTTAGCTGTAGCCAACTTGATCTGTCCTTGAACCTTCTGAAACATTCTCATTGTCTGGTGTATATATCCAAAAATGCCAGTCCTCTTTATTCTTATCCTATCTTCACTAACACCTTGTAATCATGAATGTACTCCAATCTGACCTTCCTTAAGCCAGATCTCCGTTAATACCACAATATGATGATCCCACAAGGCAATCAGTGCCTATAACTGGCCAATCTTATGAACTTTACTCCATGCATTCACACACATGCAATGCATTCTGCATTTAGCCATCATTACTGTCTCCCTTATTCTGACTCCACCTATTAATTGTTTTCGATTTTAGCATGATATGTATTGAAAAATGTTTATTTCTAAGAATTTAATGGGGTATAACGGTACCAGATTGAGATCATCAGCACTTCTTGTATGTGAATATATTGACTGGAAACATCTTTTCTGTTCATGTTTAGGGATTTTGATGCTAAGTTGTACCTTTGTGAAGAAGCTTTTGGCCTACTGCCTTCTGATACTTTCCAAAGACTTTTGAACACACTGATTTTACCTTCATATATTTTAATTCTGGTTATCACAGTGGTCATTGCTATTACTGTTGCTGTTCAGAATCTTGGGTAAGTGTAGTAATTTCGTGTGTTAAATACATTTTTCAGCATTACTCTTTATCGTTAAATCAAAAAGCATTTGTGCATGGAGGTGGACAGAGACCACTGGCAGTAAATGATGCATAAGTGCTACGGTGGATGAACTTCCCCTCTGTTCTCCAGTCCCTTATGTTTGCCTGCATAAACATTTATTAATGTTCACCCTCCTGAGGACATCACAAAATGGAGGTGCCGTTGAATTCTCCATGCTGCCAGTGGCCTTTGGATTGAAGATGTACCTGTCATCTTTAATTGGCCACTTTTTAAAAAGTTTTTCATTGGATGTGAGTGTCGCTAGCCAATGCTGCATTTATTGCCAGTCCCAAATTTCCATTTCCATTCCTGGGCCATTTTAGAGGGCAGTAAATAATCAACCACATTATTGTGGGTCTGGTGCCATATGTAGGCCAGACTAGATAAAGTGGACACATTTCTTTTCAAGAAGGAAGTTAGTGAACCACATGGATTTTCACGACAATAACAATAGTTTGAGGGTCACCATTGCTGTGTCTAGCCTTCAATTCCAGATTTAAATTTCACCAGCCGCCTGGAAAATCTTAATTGCACCTCCTTGCAATATCATGTGTTAAGTTCCTATTCTGACCCGCGTTTATTGACCAGCCTAAAATCACCCTGATGATCAATCCTGCTTGCTTTGTAAAATGCTTGGCCCAGATATCACATCTGATGACAACCCCAATATATTGCAAACCTGTGAGATTTCAAAGCCTGCTAACCTTGATAAAGAGTGGATTTTCCTGGTCACTGGTCTTAGCAAAGGTATCAGATTTAAAGGCTCTGGGAGAACTGGAGAGAGATTTGAGTGTGATTCTGGAGGGCTAGAAAGAGTTATTGCATAATCTTTTTCTTTGTTCCTACACTGGTTTCTGTATTATTTGCTTCTGTGGTACATTTTAATTGTACAGCATTTCTCTCTTACACAAAAGGAACAGAACACAATGTTAAATGACCATGTTCTTTCTAAAACTTGTAAGATAACAATTTTTGTTTGAAAGGTCTGAAAGTCAGTGTCTTAATGAAACAGAAGTAATTCAATATTTGAGCTGATGTTGTAAGCAGAATGTTTACTTATTGATAATAAGTTTGATTCCTATATACATAACTGCAAATAACTTATAACTGTAACTTTTTCCCAGCTGTAGTTCAACTGTATTCCAGAGCACATCCATTAAAGAGCAGAACATGACAATGTTGAGGCCTGACATGGCCTACAATCTAATGCACAATGTGTTATTTGGTCTGCTGGCTTTAAGTACAATGAGGTATTGTAACCTATGGCATTAGTCCATATTTCTTATGGGCATTATTTATTTTTTTCTGAAAATCAAAATAGAATTTTAATGGAACGTAGTTCTAAAACTCTGACATTGGTGGCCTAACAAGTGCTCTTATTTCAGTAAGTGCCATTTTCTATAGTTTAAAAGCCTTTAAGCTGCTTTCATAGATATTGAAAGAAAGTGAATGACAGAGTAGGGTTCATGGAGGGTCAGGGTGGATCAGAGGGTAGAGTAGTGGGTGGCTAGGGACTGCGCAGTTGTGATTTGGAGGCTGTAGGGGCAGAAGCAGTTAGGGAAGGGGACAGGGGTCAGCTCCAAGGGGGTGAGGGGTTCCTGGTGGGCAGAAGGGACTGTTAGGCAGATTGGATTGAGTTTTGGGTATGGAGAAATAAGTGGGGGGTGTGGGAATTGGATCCGAGGTGGTGAAAGTGGGGAGCTGGGAGGGGTGATCAAGTTTGGTTGGGCTAGGATGTAGTCAGGGGTTGAGGTGTCGGGTCCATGGAGTATTGACTCAGGGGTTATTGGAACCAAGACAGTCAGTTCATGGTGGTGTTGTGAGGAAAGTGTTGGTCTTTGGAAAGTGAGCACGTTTGGTGGTGGTCAGGTCAGCAGTGTGCAGAGTGTTAGTTCTGCAGTAGGAGAAAGATTAGATGAGTGAGTTGAGGTTGTTGGTTTTATAATTAGCCAAGAGTTAGAACAAATTTTAATTGCCCTAACTTTTCCTGGCTAACTATTCAGGTGAGTCAGAACCAATTGAAGCCTCTGACTCCAAGTAGTCAGAGAATTATTTGGAAAGTTCCAGATGCCAGGTCAGAATTTTCAACTCTCCACTATTTGCAGAGACTGGTGCATCAGGACTTCCACGTGGTCTGTCATGCAATTACTGTCTACATTGCTACAATAACTATCTTCCTTTCTTTGATTTGTTGTTGTCACATGTATCTAAGTACAGTAAAAAGTTTTTTGTTTTGCAAGCAGTACAGGCAGACCATAGCAAACGAGGACATATAGATCATGGGGTGCTTAGACAAAGCCAGGCATACAAGGTTATGGCTGCACAGAACGTGCACAAAGTAAGATCAGCATTAGGTTTGAAATTAGAAAGGTCCGTTCAGCAGTCTAACAACAGCAGAGAAGCAGCTGATCTTGAACCTGTTGGTACATGTGTTCAAGCTTCTGTATCTTCTGCCTGATGGCAAGGTTGGAAGAGAGCATTATCAGGGTGAGAGGGGTCTTTGATGTTGGCAGCCTTTCCACAGCGATGAGAAGTACAAATAGAATTCATAGATGGGAGGTTGGCTTCCGTGATGGTCTGGGTTGTGCACACAACTTTCTGTAGTTTCTTATGGTCCTGAGCAGAGCAGTTGCTGTACCAAGCCATTATGCACCCACATACAATGCATCTGTAGAAGACCTGAGCCATTAATAAATGAGTTACACAGGAAATAAATTTCACAGACATTTTTAACATTTCAAATCCTGTAATCTCACGGTAAATTAGACCATTAATATATTCATGTCTCTTTATGATCTAATGCATGTATTATGAATCAAAATGCTAGATAATTTAACAGTAAATGTTTATAACGTTGCTTTAACTACTATTCATATTGTAATGCATTTGCAATTTTGAAAACATTATCTTCCAGAAATTCAAATTTGGCAATATTGGAATGATTCCTTCATTTTTCTTGAGGAAACTAATGCAAATGATGCTATTACAATACAACTTGAATCTTTTTCTATAACATGACTCTAAATTAAATAAAATGCCTTACTGAAATATATATACCTTCCCCATATTCTTGTACTACCTTGAGTTTAATGTTGCACATGATTACTTTCTGCAAATATTACAGCAATTTCAGCAAGGGGCATTTGCTGCCTATCTTTAATTGCCCTTGAAAATGTGGTGTTTTTCTGTCTTCTTGAACTGCTGCAGCATGTGGCGTAGGTGTTGCCATAGGGCTGTAAGGTAGAAAGTTCCATGATTTTGACCTAGCAGAAAAGAAGAAACTGAAATCTATTTTAAAGTTAGAATGGTATGTGACTGGGAGAAGAATTTGCAGGTGGTGGTGTTCCCATGTACCTGCTGACTGTATCCTTTTAGGCAGTAGATGTTGTAGATTGAGAAGAGACTGTAATTAACCTCAGATTTTTTTAGCTCAGTTGTTCTTTGTTACAGGATGAAATATTTGTGGACATCACATATGTGTGTCTTTGCATCAGCAGCAATTTGCAGCAGCCATTTATGGAGTCTGAGTCTCAAAGCAATTCGGCTGTATTCTCCTCAGTGGGTCAGTAACAAAATGTCTGATAGAATCGTAAATATTTATGTCTATTGTTCTACGTAATGAAGTAAGTGTGTATGTGGCTATTAGTTGTGGACTTCCATATTGCAGTAAAGTCACTTTTCTGCACAAATTTGTTCTGTACTATCAAATTTTTAATAAATGAAATGCCATCTGTGATTTCTTCAGCATAAAATTAAACATTCAAGGACTATATTAATCCATAACCAATTCAAAATTTGTATTTTTAATCAATACAAAGACATCCTAGCATTTTGAACATATTTGGCCAGAGCAATTTGCAATCATTTATTTGTACGTCTTTGTTGCCTAAATGTAGGAGTAATAAGTGGTCTAATTAATAACTGATTTTTTTTGCATGATATCAATATTATAATTTCATTGAACATAATTATGTGCAGACTTTACATAGGAACTGTGACTTTGCAATTATATGATTTACTCAAATCAGTTGCAGCAAAAATTAAAATTACGTTTTATTGTCACATGTACTCAAGTACAAGAGTACAGTGAAACGTGTACAAAGTCGCCACTCTCCAGCACCACCTTGGGTACAAAAACCTGAATTAAAAAACAAACAACCACCTTAGATACAAAAACCAAAACAACCATCTAAGATACAAAAACCAGAATTTAAAAAAAAAAGCAAAAATACAAAAAATAAGAGCCAAGAAGAAAAGGGAAGCATCCAGATCTAAACGTCTTGTCTCCATAAGGATAAGTGGGCCTCCCTCCCCAAAGCTTTGAGTGTGAGTGTGGCTGCCCCCACAGGCTCTGTGAACTCACAATTGCATGGTAACAGTGATTGGTTCAATAAAAACATTCACAGTAACTAAAAGTTGATAATAATGCAAACAAATGCAATAATGTGACCAGATTTTGCATTTTAAGATTGCATTGTGTTGCCAACATATGTTTAAAAGTGTACAGAGCTTATATATTAAGGAAATTCCTGTTAATTTGATTGGATTGTTAGCTTAAAATTAACAAGTGTTTATATTTTGATAAATCTAATTATTTGAATTTAATAATAATTTATAACTTGCCACGAGGTCTCAGTGGTCTGAAAGATACGTCTTTGTACAAAACAAGATTAATTTTGCTCATAATTAATACTCCATTTCAAACAATTTGTTTCAAACCCATTCGAGCTTGATAATGTACGTAGCATATCATTTTTTCTTTCAAAACTACAATTATATCATCCTTTTAAAAATACAATTATGAACCATCTAACAACTGGACGAGATGAAAACCAGTGTACTAAAGGTTTAAAAATACGCAATTTCAACTCTTTTTATATAAATAATGACTATGTCGAATGAGTGAGTGGTACTGTGGAGTTCATTTCCCATTGATCTGTCCACTTATTTCCGCCAGTTGATTCTAACTTGAAGAATCAACTGCTTCTTCCTATTTTAGTAACATCCACTGCCATCCACTTGCATTTAATTTCTAAGTTCAAGGCAATGAAGGACATTAGAAAATTTGCTCACAATACTGATCCTTTAGGAAATCAACTGCTCCGAGCTTAATTTTATAATCTTTTGCTTGCAGTTTTTTGGATGCCTTATAAAAATCTAGCTCAGCCAAGTTGTCTGCTTACCCTAGCAGTATTGGCATGACATTGCCTTTAAAAAGCCTGTAAGCCTATGCCATATTGAATTAAGACTAATGGATCTTTACTGTTGACTGTTTTGATTGTTTTTCTCCCCTGTTGGAAATGATTGTAATGTTAGTCTGTTTCTAATGTATTGTAATGCAACCTTTATGTTTTTGTAGGTCCGTGTGATGAGGTTTGCAGTTCCTATATTAATTTTCACTTACCTTTATCATGAGGTAAGTCTTACTTTACTATATATTATACCTGAGAAAGTAAGAACATTTAGCTCATCCACGTTAAGTTTCAGATGTTTTAATTTATGACTTTAGTTTACTAAAAATTGATTATCAGAATCACTTGGAGTCTGCAGATGATGTACCATTCTCATAAACAGGTATGATGCAGTCTGTCTTGGTGGAAGAATAAGTAGACCATCTTCTTGCCCAAATAGGGTAGAGGCAGAAAGGGGTCTTGGGGTACGGATACAAATATCAATAAATGCCCCAAAGCTAGTCAAGAAAAATGTAGATTAAAAAGCACTAAGGTTTAGTTTTGTAGAAATTGAATTCAAATGCAATCTTATGTTTAATATATATAGAACCTTGGTTAGGGCACATTTAAGTACCATACATAGTTCTGATTTTCACATTACAAAAATTGTACAGAAACATTGGACAACGTGTAGAAAAAGACCTGAAAGGGTACATCTATTATGAAAAAATGAAATAGATAAGACTGAGAGGTGACCTAATAAAGGTCTTCAAAATTAAAGGCAGAATTTTCCAGTGGTGATGTGGATCTCACCTCATGTGTAAAAAACCAATGAGAGACCTACGCTACAATTTCTAATGAAGACCTGCAATACATTCCCTCGGATTTATTTTTCTTTTATGCAGACCTCCAAGATCCATGCGCAGCAACAACATTGAAAACCAGAAATCATTTTGTCAACACAACAATTAGCACGCATGGATCTTTGGAGCAGCTGCAGCTAAGAGGGAATGCTGCCTGCTGGATTTTCTGCCAATCAGGCAGTTCAGAGGCACCAGTGCTAGTCATTTCAGAATCAGGTTCCCAGGGATGACAGAAGAGCCTGGCCAAGCAGACCAGCATCTCTTGCAGTCAGCAGAGCCACAAAGAAGACTGGCTGCTGCTAGGAGAGCAACCTCAAAATCCCAGGACTAAGGATTCAGAGGTAAGTGATTTTTTTGAGTAGTTTGAGTTTGATTTATTGTCACGTGTACCGAGATACAGTGAAAAGTGTTGATTTGTGTGCTATACAGGTAGATCTTACCTGCATCAGGGTAGCAGAACAGAGTGCAGAATACAGTCAGGGTAGCAGAACAGTGCAGAATACAGTGTTACAGTCGCAGAGAAGGTGCACAGAGAGAGATCATTTGAGACGTCCATTCAGAACTCTGATAACAATGGGGAAGAAGCTGTTCTGGAATCTGTTTGATACATGTATTTAAACTTTTATATCTTCTGGGACAGAAGAGGGTGGAAGAGCACGTAACTGGGGTGGGAAAGGTCTTTGATTATGTTGGCGCTCTTGGTGTAGCAGTAAGTATAGATGGAGTCAATGGATGGAAGGCTGGTTTGAGTGATGGACTGGGCTGAGTTCACGACTTTCTATAGTTTTTTGTGATCTTGGGAAGAGCAGTTGCCGTGCCTCGCTGTGATGCAACTAGATCACCATCCCGTCTACCTTCCCCAGCCCACCCCTCCTCTCTACTTGTTTCTGAGCTCCCTTCCCCCTCCCCACTTCTGAAGGGTTCCGACCTGAAACATCAACTTTCCTGCTGCTCTGATGCTGCCTGGCCTGTTGTGTTCCTCCAGCTCCACACTGTATTATCTAAAACATTGTTTTGCTATTTGTATTAAGCTCTTTCTAACTGTAGACAGCTTTGTTTGAGTATATCTTTCCTCTCTTTTGCATAATAAATTTGTTTTGTTGTAAAGAACATCTGCACCTTTTGCGAATATAATTCTGTGTAAGCACTACAAAAACTGACTACAAAAATGAAGCCTATGGCCTACGTTCGATGAAGTGAAGTTTAATTCTAGGATCTGACTTGTCCAGTATTACCAATAGCTGGAATCATAAAAAATATCTTAGTGGTTATCTCACTGAACGAGCAATCCAGAGGTCTGAAGTAATGAACTACTGACATGAGTTAAAACTCCTCCATGGCAGCCAGATGATTTAAATTCATTTCATTATGTAATTCTGGAATAAAAAGCTATTTTCAGTAACTGTTCTGTACACAAAACTACCAAACTGCCATAATCACATGATTCACTGATGTCCTTTCTGAAATAAAATCTTCCTCCTTGGTCTGCTGTGCATGTGCCTCCAAAGAAATGTGGTTGACCCTTAACTGTCCTCTGAATTGACCTAATGAGACACTCAGTTGTATTCAGGAAGGTAGTTCACCACTATCTTCTCTAGAATGAAAAATAAATGCTGCTCTTGCCAGTGACGTACACATTCTAAGAAAGAGCTCTGTTAAAGAAAACATTTGTCAGGGAGAAGGGAGAGGCCCAAATGACGACAACGTTGTTGTAGTATTATTATGATGATGATGATGATTATTATTAATGGGGGCCTGTTTGACCAGGTTTTGTCCGCTTCACTGTCCCATCGGCTTTTTGAAATCATGCTTCAAACTTTACTGGAGTGGCCACCTGTTCTTTTCTTGTAGGCAGCCAGCCAGCAACTTGTTTACAGTGCTTTAAGTGGGCTGGTGACCAATAGGACATGAGTCCTATGTTTTAACATTGCTGTTGTGTCAGTCAGTGCCATCAAGAACGTTTGGCCCTTGCTCACTCAAATGCCAGCTGTACTCTTCCTCCTGGTGTATCTATTTTTGTTTTCTTTTATGAGATATCCTGCATGTCCGTTTTAATTATATTAAACAGTTTTAAATTTAAATGTGGTAGGAAATCAAATTAAATGCCCAGGAGATAAAAGATGACAGAATATCATGAGTTGTCATCAGTTAAGGTATCAGTATCAGTGGAAAAAAAAATCACATGAAGAGTATATTGCTTTCTCAGATGGCTCTGCATTTTGTCATTATCTGTTTATCACCTCGGATTACAAGTATTTGTTTGTGCTGCTCTGCAGGCGAAATTAAGTGAGCTCTAGTTTTAACTATCATATCTGATTACATTTTATGAGGTGTTTTATCAACTGTTGGTTATAGCTCACTGGTTGCAATGAATATTTCAAAAGAATATTTTATGGTTTCCAACAGAAGTCATGTTAATGCAGGTGTAGAGCTTTTAACAAACTAACATTTCCAAGGTTATGTTAATGGATTGCTGTTGGAAAACAGTGTTCTACTCCTTATCCATTTTGTCTGTGACTGTGGAGATAACATAAATGTTTTTGTTAGGGCTAGTTCTGAAATGGATTTTGCATTCTAATTTTTGTTAGTGGGAAAATTGTAAAGTTCACACTTCATCAATGTCACAAACAGTGCAAAGTTTACATATAGATCATATAGACAGTTTGAACATGTGATTTTACATTTTTCATCCTTTGTGCATAGTTTCTTAATGAGCCAAAGTTCCATTTTTAGTTTTATAAAGGCCTATTGAGTACGTTACTGTTACAATTATTTAATGTGTAATTATGCAGTTAATGCTCACATTCAACCTATTGTAAAAGTTTATTTGTTCACCTTGCAATTTCAGGTTTATTTTATCCAGGCATTACAGGCATGTTAACACAAGACCATAAGGCATGGAAGCATATGTAGGCCATTCAGCCAATTGAGTCTGCTGCACCATTCAATGAAATCACGGCTAATCTGATAATCCATTTCTCCATTTTCCTGCCATTTCCCCATAACGCTTGATTCCCTTACTGATTTAATGCTTCTTATTGTTCTACATTCCAACAAGTACAGGCTCATTCTACAACCACTCCATAAAATAGTCCCTCCATAACCAGGTATCAGCCGAGTGAACCTTCTCTGTACCACCTCCAATGTCAGTATATCCTTCCCTAGGTAAGGGACACAAAACTGTTCATAGTATTTTATCTGTGGTACAGAAGTCCCTCTTTTTGGACCACCAAGTCTCTTTGTGAAATCTTTCCTTTTAAGACAACAAGTCCATAAGAAATAGGAACTGGAGTTGGCCATTCAGTCCTTCAAGCCTTCTCTGTCAGTCGATAGGTTTATGGCTGATTTGACATTCCTCACATCCACTTTCAAGCCCTTTTCCCCAAAACACTTGATTCCCCTACTGATCAAGAATCTATCTATTGCAAAACAATCATCCATTTGACTTAGGATATCTATTTTCTACATAGCATCTCTTTTACATCAGCAAGATCAATTCTTAACCTTTCTCCAGTCACACTTTTTGATGAATGAACATTATTTCATAGAGAAACAATTAGCTACATAACAGTCAACAGGCAAGCTATTCTTATACTGGCCTGTGTAAAGAATATCCGCTTTAGTATAACTGACTCCCACAGTTACCTCAACTACACATCCTCACACCTTCCTTCCTGTAAAGACTCTATTCCATTCTCCTAGTTCCTCCACCTCCATTGCATCTATTCTGATGATGCCAACTTTGACAATGGGGCCTCCGAAATATCCACCTTTTTCAACCGAGGATTCCCCAACACTGTTGTTGACAGGGCCCACAGCTGGGTCCGATCCATCTCCCACACTTCAACCCTCACCCCTCTGTTCCCTCCCTCCCACGACAAACATAGGCTCCCCCTTGTCCTCACCTACCATCCCACCAGCATCCACATCCAAAGGATCATTAGCTGCCATTTCCGGCACCTTCCCCTCCCCTCCCCTCCCTTGTCAGCCTCTTGCAAGGACAATCCTTCACTCTGAACAGCTCCCCCCACCCTATCTTCTACATAAAAAAAAACTTTTCCCTAGCTACCATCAGTTCTGGAGAGGGGTCACTGGACCCAAAACGTTAACTCTGATTTCTTTCCACAGATGCTGCCAGACCTGAAGAAGTTTTCCAGCAATTTCTGTTTTTGTTTGTGTTCCGCTATAATATTAGTAATAAAACCCTATACCTATTTCTTCAACAAGAGCTTATGTTTCAGCAACTGAAATTCTTTTTTATTTTAGTAGCTTCACAGAGCAAGGAACAACATAACTGCAATGTTTATATATTTACACATCCCTAAACTTGTTATGTGCTATTACAAGTTTATAACCCTGCATTTTGTGAATTAAATTTGATATATTGCCTTGCATTAATTGGGATTTTCTTAATTAATTGTATATATATCTGGTAGAAGTACATAAAATAATTCACTCACACCAATTAGAAAGACTGATGTAGTGCTTACAACTGAAATCCTGTCTCAGCTATATGGATATTTGCATTTGGCTTTTCTTGGACAGTAAATCGCTGGGACTTTGATACAGTGGAACAAAGTATTTAAATACATTGCAGTGGTCTATTTGACCTTGATCAAGCTTCAACCCTCTAATAACCCCCATCCCTGTGAGCTGGTCAGATAGTGGCATCCCTTGGGGGAATGTACTTTTGTTATCACATCTGCTGTTTTTCAACAAGAGCTCTGCAGTACCTATCCTCAGGCTAATAATCTGAGAAATGGGAACAGAATCATTATATTTGTTCAACATTTGGTCTCTTGTTCTTGTAGTTCTGGCCAAAGATAATGATTGAACTGTCAGATCTGAGGGAATTCTATGACCCTGATACAGTTGAATTAATGAACTGGATCAAGTAAGTTTTTCTATTTTCTACCTATAAAATCACATTTGAATTTTTAATATTAAAGTTGCGCCAAGTTTCTGAGCCTGACATATCATAACTTGTGTTTCCTGCTTTTGAGTTGATGCTTTTACAGTTTATTGGTTTGAATTTTCCAGATTATAATAAAAGCCAATAAAATACTCTCTAGCAGTGTGGTTTGATACAGGGCAGCTTTAGAAGAATCTAAGAAATTTTGTGCCGGAGTTTTGAGTTAACCATGAATATGAAATTTAAGGTAATTATGTTTTGGACTGACTAATGAATTGTAAGATAAATTAATGAAGAGAGTTGTATGATTTGCTACAACTTCTACTGATTAACAAGACTACATACGTGGCTTACTTACCATGGAGATTGAGGCCAAGACTGAAACTTAATGAGGGTAACATGTTAAATGTTCACACCTGAAAACTAGGCTGGAGCACCTATCTCGACTGCAGGCAGACTTCCTGTCTCGGCTTTTGGACAGAGAGCAAGGTCTTGCTGCAGTTGGTGTGGCCCTCTGAGAGGGGAAGGCTGCACATTTTCAGGAGGGAGAACAGTCTCTGGTCAAAGGGAAGCAGCCTATGGAATTCTAAAGTCTGCAGGATTCCTCATGGTGAGGCTGGGAGAAGAAATTATTCCAGAATAAGCCTTACAACAAATGCTGGATCAGTCATCAAAGCCCACATCCAATCCTTTGAATGAATTAATGAAACGTAGATACAGTAACTGATTCAGATATAACCTGTATTAAGGATTGAAGGGACTACTGTGAAGGAATAAAACTAATTGACAGTGCCCTAGAATTTAACAAAATGATGTTATTGGCAATAATTGCCATAAATAGAACAATTGCTTGCAACGATTATCTATAATTATCCTTAAGTTGCCCATGCACTTTTAAACATTCAAGTGTTTAATTTTAGTTGCGTTGACAGAGAAAACAGTTTCTTCCATTTATCTATCAAATCTCCCACAACTTAAGAAAACCTCCATCTGATCTCAGTGTTGTTCATTCTAGCAATGAATCTCCGTTTTACTAGATTCGCTCAGCAACTGGATTAGTGGTAGCATTCCCACCTGAGAATGTGTTTACTCTGCTTTAGTCATTTCCAGCAAGTGGCTCTGAATTTTGGGGTCACATGCAGGCATATATTTGTGTTGGGGTGACGTGGTCACTCTTCATGCTCATATGAATTGTGAAGCTGTAGAACCCTCCAGTTACACAAGAGTAACCGCCTACAGGCTGATACAATAATCATTCAGCCTTAGAAGCACTTTCACATCATGCCCTGTCACTGAAAATTATTCTGTCCTACAGAAGTAGTGTGAGGTGAAGGATAGTAAGAAAACATCCTGACAAGTGTTAGAACCATTTTGTTTTTGGATAATAATCTGAAATGGAAGTTGAACTGCTCAACTGAAAAATGGAAAGCCTGCAACTCAGAAACGAACGTTGCATGTTGTTGAGCTATGCTGTATAATGTTGCTTTTTGGATACAAAAAGAGAGGAACGCAAGACTGGCACTAAGACTCTTTCCAGTTCAGAAAATTCTGATTGGATGATTCAGAGTGTAAAAAAAACTGTGTGCCAAAAGAAGGAAAGAGTGAAACCTTCCAGCTTGCAGACAGCATTCTCCTTTCCCTGTGCTTTTTTTGGGGCGGCAGTGCAGAAGATAGAAAGAAAGTGCCAGAAATCTTACAAGAATGTCTTCATACAAGAAACAACTTAAGTATCTGATTGACCATCAAAAAGAAGGATGACCATCACCGCACAGACAACAGCAGATCATCATTGTCAAAATCAAAAGGGCTGAAAGGAAAAGAATTTTCTATCATGGGGTCTAGACTTTTGATCTTCGGAATTTTGTTTACCTTGTCGAGATTATTTTTTCCACCTATTTGTTAAACTGTTTATCTTTTGTCTGTCTTAATTGTGATTTTGTGTGTGTGTGTGTGTCTGTGTGTGTGTTTATTTGATTGTATAGAGATTTGAAGAGAAATAGTTTGTTCCATAAATTGGGAGATTTTTTTTATGTTCTTGTTAAAGATAAATGTGTTACAACTAATAAGTTACTTCTACTGTGACTGAAGAACCTGTTGTGATTTGCTTTTGTCCTGGGTATCAGCCAGACAATTCAGTCATTGTGGTGGTCTCACTGGGACTCTTACACATTTATATACTTGGCAATGACTTGTCGAACAAAGACACATGGTTATTGGCACGCTGTTCCCAGTTAAGTCATGATATAAGCAAAGCTTCTTAGTCTCTTTATCATTTAGGTGTATCTCTTCTCTTTTAAGGTGATGTGGTTCCATCAAATAAACTTTTATTCTCATTTGCTGTCATTAGTCACCTTCAGCTTCATTGCTGCCATGCACTACTCTCCCCCAAAAAAAAAATGGGGCTGCTTTGTCCTGGATGATATCAAATTTCTTGAGTGTTTTGGAAGCTACATTCAACCAGGCAAATGGGAGTGTTCCATTACACTCTTAACACATAACTTGTAGACAGTGCACGGGCTTTGAAGACCTAGGAGGTGACTTACTTCCAGTAGGATTCCTAGTGTCTGATCTGCTCTTGTAGACAAAATATTTATAGTCTAGTTCTATTTTTAGTCACCGGTAAGCCAGAGGATGTTGATTAGTGGGGAATTCAGGAATGGTAATGCAATTGAATATGATGGTTAGGAATGGTAATGCAATGGTGATGGTTAGAATCTTTCTTGTTGGAGATGGTCATAGCCTGGTACTTGTTTGACACATTCCACTTGTCAGCCCAAATCTGATTATTGTCTAGATCTTCCTGCATTTGGATAGACTGTTCAGTATTTGAGGAGTGGTGAATGGTGCTGAACATTGTGTCATCGTTAATGAACATCTCCACTTCTGACCTTACAATGGAGGGAAGGTCATTGATGAAGGGGCTGAAGATGGTTGGGACTAGGCCACTTCCCTGAGAAACTCTGGCAGAGATGTCCTGGAGCTAAATTGGCTAACCTTCCACAACTAGTCAGCTTTCTTTGTTTTAGGTATGTCTTGAGCCAGCAGAGAGATTTTCCCCTGATTCCTACTGACTCCAGCTTTGCTTGGGCTTCTTGATGTCACATTTGGTCAAATGCAGCCTTGAAATCAAAGGCAGTCACTTTCACTTCACCTTGGGAATTCAGCTCATTTGTACACATTTGAGCCAAGGCTCTAAGGGGGCTAGGCATTGAATGACGCTGGCAAAACCCAAACTATGCAGCAGTGAGCAGGTTATTGCTAACTGTGCCCTGCTTGATAGCATTGTTGATGACCCCTTCATTTCTGATTGAGAGTTTACTAATAGGGTCATAATTGGCTGTTTTGGATTTGTCCTGATTTTTGTTTACAGGATGTACAGGGCAATTTTCCACATTGCCTGGGTAGATTCCAGTGATGGCCCACAGTGTCTCTCAGATGCCCAGTCTTGAGTTGCTAGATCTGTTTGAAATTTCCTCCATTTAGCATGGTCATAGTGCCACACAACGTTTGGAGGTATCCTCAATGTAAACACCGGACTTTGTCTTCACAAGGACTGCACCATAAAGTCATGTTTGGTTTTCCCTCTTGTTGGTTGCCTCATCACTTGCTGCAGACACTTTCTAAATTTAGGATTCAACCAACTCAGTAGTGCCCCTTTCAAGTGGTGTTCAACATGGAATACTAATGCATCAGCCAAAGGTGGAGTGGTGAGTGGTAATCAGCAGAAGGTTTCTTTGCCCATATTTGACCTGATGCCATATGACTTCATGGGTCTAGAGTCAACAGTGAGGACTCCCAGGCCAACCTGCTCCTCATTATATATTGTGCAACCAACAGTTAGACAGGTCATAGGCCATTGAGACATGGTGATGGTGGTGTTCGGGGCATTTTCTGAAAGGTTAAATTTCCTGAATATGACAATGTCTGACTGTTGCCTGACTAGTGTGTGAAACAGCTCTCCCAATTTTGGCACTAACCCACAGATGTTAGTAAGGAGGACTTTTTTGAGTCCTTTGGATTGTGTTTGCCGTTGTCTAAATTGATATCAGGTATTCCATTCCATTTAATAATTTTTATCAGTTTTACACAACTGAGTGGCTTATTGGAGGACAATTTAGGAGTCAATCATTTTATTATGGGTAAGGAGTTAGATGTAGGCTAGATCACATAAAGGACATTAACAAAACATGGGTTTTTAATGACAACAATGGTTTCGTGGTCATCACTAGACTTTTAATTCAAATTCTGTTTGCTGTAGTGGGATCCTCTAGGACATCTCTGCAGGAGTTCCTCAGGGTAGTGTCCTTGGCCCAACCATCTTCAGCTGCTTCATTAATGACCTTCCCTCCATCATAAGGTTAGAAGTGGGGATGTTCGCCAATGATTGCGCAATGTTCAGCAACATTCATGCCTCCTCAGATACCGAAGCAGTCCGTGTTCGCATGCAACAAGATCTGGACAATATCCAGGCTTGGGCTGACAAGTGGCAAGTGACATTCATGCCACACAAATGCCAGGCTATGACCATCACCAAAAAGAGACAATCTAACCACTGTCCCTTGACGTTCAACGGTGTTATCATCACTGAATTCCCCCACTATCAGCATACTGAGGGTTACCATTGACCAGAAACTCCACTGGACTCACCACATTAACACAGTGGCTACAAGAGCAAGGCAGAAGCTAGGAGCACTGCTGCAAGTAACTCACCTCCTGGCTCGTCAAAGCCTGTCCGCCATCTACAAGGCACAAGTCAGGAGTGTGATGGAATACTCCCCACTTGCCTGGATGAGTGGATAACACTCAAGAAGCTTGACACCATCCAGGACAAAGTAGCCCTCTTGGCAAGACATCCACGAGCATCCACTCACTCCACACTGACGCTTAGTAGCAGCAATGTGCACTATCTACAAGAGGCACTGCAGAAATTCACCAAAGATCCTCAGACAGCACCTTCCAAACCCACCACCACTTCCATCTAGAAGGACAAGGGCATCAGATATATGGGAACACCACCACCTCCAAGTTCCCCTCCAAGTCACTTACCATGCTGACTTGGAAATATATCGCCATTCCTTCAGTGTTGCTGGGTCAAAATCCTGCAATTCCCTCCTTAATAGCGTTGTGGGTCAACCCACAGCACGCGGACTGCAGCAGTTTAAGAAGGCAGCTCACCACCACCTTCTCAAGGGCAAATAGGGATGGGCAAGAAATGCTGGCCAGCCAGCGACTCCCACATGCCAAAAAAAAATTAAACTTGGGTTTTTGGATTACTAACCCTACAAAAATCCTAATGTGCAATTTCCTCCCAACAAAGCATGACTGAATTGTCTGTTTCTCAGCATCAACTGGAGAAGTTGAAACTAATTTATCAGAGGCAGAGTATCCACATTGGCATTTCAATACGCAAGCAATCTCTATTGTATTCCCTGTTAGGATTCCAGTTCTTGAAGTTTGTGCTTTGATAATTGTACTTCTAGTGTTTATTATGTGTTTCTTGCACTCATTTTATGAAAAGGATTTAAGTTAATTTTTTTTTTTTATAAACTAAAGTTACCAAGAAAATGACCTATGAAGAAGCCTGGATCTTAATGCTTAGTATATTGTTAGTTGTTTTCTTTTCTCTTCCCAAAGGTCAAAAACGTCCAAAACTGCAGTGTTTGCTGGAAGTATGCAATTATTAGCAGGGGTCAAATTGTGCACTGGGAGAACCATAACTAATCACCCTCATTATGAAGACAAAAAGTTAAGAGAAAGAACAAAACAGGTGAATATCTCTCAAACAATTCGTCATATTGGTCTCTCTCACAGCTTTGGTCTTTTGATCTTCAAGCTTCCCTTCTTTCTCTTGACTTGTGTTGTTTTTATCTCTGGATGGCCTTTTTCTGTACCATGAACAAGGCAAAGTCAGAGGATTTTTTATTCTGGCTGCAGTCAGTTAATGTAATTCTCTTCAGCCTTATGTATGCTTATACTTTTCTTGACCAACCGAGAATAGTTTGTAACTTGCTAACTTTACATATTTACAAAAGTAATATCCTTTTATATTTCAATGCTTATATATTCCCTGGATCTTTACTTGGGAGAGAGTGACATCTATATTGCATTCTTATGGAGGCAGAGAGCCTTCAAACCCTTATCCTTTTGCTTCAAATAAGTCATTTCAAAAGTTGACACAGACTCCCAGAATCCCCCTACCTTGGTAGCCTTTCAGTACCGTGTCCTAATTTCACGTTTTCCAACTTTACCATTCCACCAAAAAGCATATCAATAAAATCAGCTATAAGGTTAGATGTTAGTTTCTAATAATAAAGGGTAGCTCTTACCAATTCATATTCCTTTTAGTACAGTTGGTCCCCAACTTATGAACATCTGACTTAGGAACGAGATCCCATATTGCTGTTAAATTTAAGGATTTGACATACAAATGTTCCATCATACTTACAAACAGATATTTCAGACAGTAAGAGTCTCTGATGGCATATGCTGACACAGTTGGTTAGAAGAAGTTAATTAGCCTTAAATTGGATTTGAAAACGCTTATGTCATTCTCTTTAAAGATCTATCAGATTTACTCCAAGAGTTCTGCAGAAGAGGTGTACAATATCCTACGGATATATGGAACAGACTACATCCTCCTCGAGGATAGTATTTGTTATGAAAGGAGACACAGTAGAGGCTGCCGTTTGAGAGACCTGCTTGATATCGCAAATGGTCATGTGAGTAACATTTGTTTACTCTTATAGATACCTAAAAGGCTGCCCTTTTTTTTCCAGGGAAAAGAAAGCCATGATTTGTCATTTCAGTAGTTGTAAAATCTTGCTTGATAATTCAATGAAATACACGATGGTTGACCAGCTGGTCATCCTGGGCAATGCCTGGAATTTCCTGCTTTAGAACTACAAAGCTGGGGTTCTGGCCTTGACCCTGACATTTTTAAGTAATTGACCTCACAATTAAAATAGCTACTTTACCTGGATTTACAAACAAATCTTGCTTTAGAGATTATTCTGATTATTAAATGCTAATCTGACTATGTCCGCCAGAAGAGATAATTGGCAATAGAAGCATCCACATTCAAAGGACCATTCTCCACCATTTCAGACAACTCCAGCAGAATGCCACCACCAAACATATCTTCCCCTCACTCCCGTGTCTGCATTTCGACAGGGTTGTTCCCTTTGGACACCCTGGTCCATTCCGCCAACACCAATCCCACCCCCTTCCCACAACACCTTCCCACGTAACTGCAGAAGGTGCAACACCTGCCCCTTCACCACCTCCCTGCTCACCATCCAAGGGCCTAAAAAGCAGCATTTCACCTGTACGTCCTCTAATTTTGTGTATTGTATTCACTGCACCCAATGCGGCCTACTGTACATTGGAGGAACCAAATGCGGTCTCGGCCCAAAACGTCAGCTTTCCTGCTCCTCTGATGCTGCTTGGCCTGCTGTGTTCATCCAGCTGTACACCTTGTTATCGCAGACTGGGTGACTGTTTTGCAAAACACCTCTGGCCTGGGCACAAGCTTGACCTGACCTTCCTGTAGCCGGTCATTTTAACACATAGTCCTGCTCTCATGCCCATGTGTCTGTCCTTGGCATGCTGCAGTGCTCCAGTGAATCACGGTGCAAACTGGACGAACATCTCATCTTCAGACTAGGCACTTTACAGCCTTCTGGGCTTAATATCTGAGTTCAGCACCATCAAATTGTGAACCAACTCCCATTTCTTCCCTTTTTCCTTTTAGGTTTACTTGTTACATTCTCTGTTACCATGTCCTCTCTCTCCCCTCTTTCCTCAACCCCCATCCCAGTGGGACTGCCTTCTGTTTCCACTCTGGCAGTTAGACACACCATTGTTCTACCATTCTCACATTCCGATCACTTAATCTGAACTATCAACATCTTTTCTCCACCAGCAGCCTACACACCGCAACCACCCCCACCACCAGCACCCACCCCACCACCCACAACTATGGTATAAATGCTGTCCCCTCCGCACTTCACATCAGCTCTGATGAAGAGTCATCTAGACTGGAAACATTAGCTTGCTCTCTCTCCTTGGATGCTGTCTGATCCACTGTGATCTCCAGCATCGGTTGTTTTCAATACAGATTCCTGCATCTGCAGTAATTTGCTCCTAAGTTAGGAGGAAAAGTCATTTTTGGCCAGTGACTTTGGAAAGTACCAATGCAAGATCAAGGTGCCAGCAACTGGAAAGCTACCATCTCATAGCAGTAGTATAAACACAAACAAATTTCTAAAAAGAAACAAAAATGGTTTGAAATTAAAGGGTGAATAAATGACAGAGCGAGCTAAGCTTGAAGATGTAGAATTTGAGTGCGTAACCATTAGTTTGCAGTATGGAATCCGATGTACATTGCAGTGATGAAACTAAAGGTTAATTATAGAACGGAATAGATGGATTAATTTCCCAGATGATTGAAATATAAGAGAAGGCAAGCCAAAAGATAAGCGCACCCTGTACAAAAGGTGGCATTTGAGCCAGTAAGTCAGAAAGGGGTGGAATAGATGATTCACAAAAGTTTTGGGAGGTAAGTGACTACTGGAGGTCAAAAGATAATAACAACAAGGTTTATGTTAAATGTTTCTCCTTACAAATATTATTATACTTGTAGTTTGTCGTGGTATCCATAAAATCTTGAGCTACACGTAGCTGAAATATATTGGCCAGTATTTGCCTCTTTCATTTGGTGTCACATTCACTTGGTAAAAGGCAGCAAGATACATAACCTGTCTTTTTAAGAGCAAGGCTCACCTTGGATGTAATTTTGGGATCCTAGCTAGTCAGTAAGACAGAAGCCAGTACATCTATTTGTTGTAGAGATAGTAGGAACTGCCAATGCAATCTGAGATAACAAGGTGTAGAGCTGGATGAACACAGCAGGCCAAGTAGCATCAGAGGAGCAGGAAGG
>NC_063346.1:29992251-30056743 GCF_021869965.1 Rhincodon typus | reverse complement strand
ATGATGCTGCTTGGCCTGCTGTGTTCATCCAGCCCTGCACCTTGTTGTCTTGAATAAATTAGAGCCGTTTTCCTTCAATGCTGTTGACATCTGTGACTTTATGACCACTATCCACACTGGCCCTCCCTGCCAACACCCACCCCTACACGTCCTGGTCCCACTGAGAGGTTGCAACAATTTCTAGTCTTGCAATAGGTCACAATGAGAAAAAGTTTGAGAAACTCTACTATAAATGGAACTCTTCCTTTCTACTAGTTTCAGTGCAGTACGAAGTATGTTGGTAGTTGGGACAATGCAGGTTCAGTAAAATTCCTCAGAGATAGTAAGAACTGCCGATGCTGGAATCAGAGATAACACTGTGTGGGGCTTGACGAATACAGCAGGCCAAGCAGCATCAGAGGAGCAGGAAAGTTGACGTTTCGGGACGGGACCCTTCAGAAAACCCTCTGGTGGCGCTGCCGGTGGAGAGTGGTGCGGTTCAATCAGACTCCTCTAGTGGCGCTGCCGGTGGAGGGTGGTGCGGTTCAATCAGACTCCTCTAGTGGCGCTGCCGGTGGAGGGTGGTGGGGTTCAATCAGACTCCTCTAGTGGCGCTGCCGGTGGAGGGTGGCGTGGTTCTGAGAGTTCCCGTTGGTGGCGCTGCGGTAATTTGGTGTTCGGTGTGTTTCTGCATTTTTTTAACCGGACGGAGGCCTTTAACGATGGAGGATCAGGAGTTGGAAATGATTCGGCGGCAGAGACTTGCTGAATTACAGGCACAGCGCGGGGTAAGGGCCGCTCTCCGTGAACAGGCTGGAGGCCGAGTTCACTCCGGGAAAGGAGCCTGGTGTCTGGCCGCTGTAGTGGGCCGTGCACTGATTCACCACTGTGTGGGAGAGGGGAGGCAGAGCAAGGGAGCTCCCTGACTTTCTGCTCAGGCACAGATTGTCTGAAACTCCCCTCACATCTTGGTTAGCTGCCTATTTGTCACTTATGTTTCACTCACGCTTTCTTTGCGTTTATTTTGACTCCTTGCTGGTAATTCACCTCTCAGACGTACTGCAATATCTCCCCTGTGGCCATCCCTGATCTGGAGCATGTTATTCTGCCAGGGTAGGACTATCTCACACGTTTCTACCTGTCATGCTGGAAAGAGGTTTGGTTGCTGTCTGCAGTAAAGATTCCAGCTGATTTAGCCAGGAAATACTGTAGCTGTCATATGCTCGCCACCACCAATTATTGTGATCAGATTTTATGACCAGATTGTTAGAATGTTTACAATACACAGTAAAACAAAACTGTTAAACTCAGAATTGTTGGTAGATTTGGTGGTGTTTATAGTTAATGTTTTGCTGTCAAAATATATTGAACAGATCTCAACAATTAATGTGTAAACCATTCAAAGACTTGTGTTAAAGAAGAAATGCCCTAAGAAATGCAAATTGCTGTGGTTTGCTGGACAATTTGCTTTGTCATTTACCTTACCAAGACCCACTAGGAAGTTAGACTGACTGTAATAAACAACACAAGTACACTTTTGATGATCAAATTGATGTTACTGCAAGCTAGTCAATCTTACTGGCTCAAAATGGACAATTTAAACTCTGCCTCATTCCTGTAAGCACACATAGAACAATCAGGTGTCTGTAATGGCTTAAGTGGAAATATAAAACACTGGAAATGCTCAGCAGATCAGGCAGCATTAATGGAAAGAAATAATTAATGTTTCAGCTTGATGACACTTTGTCAGAATCTCATGACTAGGATTTGAAATAGTGTGACCATTAGTTGTTGTAAACAGGAAGATGGTTATTGGTTGGCTTTGGATTAAGAATAGAGAAAACCAAAGGATAAAAATTTCTGGCCTGCCATCTCTAACATGCAAAGCAAAATGCTGCTTCTGTGATGAGGCAGGCATTAAATTATAATGCTGAGGTGCTATTTAAAATGTATTAGACCAGACAGTAATGTAGCAAGATGAGATTTAAATTAGCATTCCAAAAGGAACAAGTGAAGAGGGCATTCAGTAGAATGCACACCTCTGTCATACTTTATTAACTCAATGTGATTACTTTTACACAGCTCTTCCTTAAGTCTTTTTTTCCTGCCTGATCGATGCCCTGGTATTACAAGTTTGATTTTTTTTTGTTAGGGACTTTTATTGAGGAGACTTCAGGCCAATCCACAGCCAACATCCTACTCTGAAATAAAACAAAGAACTGCGGATGCTAGAGATCTGAAACAAACAAAAACAAAAACAAATTTCTGGAGAAATCCAGAAGGTCTGGTAGCAACAGTGGAGAGAAGACGAGAGTTAACATTTTGAGTCCAGTAACCCTTCTTCAGAATGGAATCTGAAAACTCTGCCCACCTTTGATAGCTTTGACAAATTCTACCATAGCAGCTGGGACAGTCAACAGCATTCCACATAAAATAACCAGAACATTTGAAATCATAGTCAACTTGCCATATCTCCTAATGTTACTGGGTCCTTTCAAAAATTCCAGAATTTGGAGATGTATGTTTGCAAAAAACTAATCAGTTTTTCCATGGACCAAACCCTAACTGTGCATCAAATTTGTTGAAATCCCTCCTTGAGCTTTTGAGATATTATATAGATATAGACAGTTTACACACAAATAGACTGTCAAACCAGTGCAAACATTATCTTTATCCAGGGATCAGAATCGTTCTTTTTTTGAGGGTTTCTAGGGATTTATAGGCTACTTGTTCATTTTCTCGAACTCAATTATTTATTAAGTGAGGCTGTCACATAGCAACCATGACTTCTGTATTTGTGTTGATATGTGTTGTATTTGGAAGCACACAAAAGCAAATTTGAATAATTAATCAATATCCTCAAATTATCAACTCATTAAGATGAGGAGAAATTTCTTCTCTCAGAGAGTAGTGAATCACAAGGAAAGCATTAATTTCTTAGACATAACAGTATTTAAACTGCTGCAAGACAGCAGCTGTAAATTAATGAAGGTTTTTTTCAAAAGAACTAACAAACACTTCTACACACGAAAAAGCCATCACACTATACCTTGTATAGACTGTTGAGGTTGCAGCTAATACGTTTCCATTGTACTTGAATGAAGCCAGAATATTTTAATTAAGCAGTTAAAACCCTCTTTACTGCATTTTGGATCTCAATCTTGGATGTATATTTAACAATTAAGTGTACATTACAGTAGCATCCACTGCATTTTTCCAAGAATAGTGACTCCTAAATTTACACAGCCTTAAAGTTTCCACATTCATGTTCAAGGAATTTATTATCTCGGTGATTTAAAGTTTTCTTAGATCCCCCTTAGCTGAGTATTTCTTTGTCAACAGGTTTAAAGCTGTTCTCTTTCCTCTGCAGCCTCCCCTTGGAAACTCCATTCCCCAACACTCCATTAATCCTCTTTGAGCCTTTTCAATCCCCCATACCTTTCTTGCAGCTTCCTTTTCCCCTCCCCTATTGCAGTTTCTTTCTCTACGACACCCCTACACCTTTCTCTTCCCAGAACACTGCTGTAGCAAGCCTCCCACCCCAACATCAGACCGATTAGACAGAATCCTGGATCCTGCCAAAGGAACCCTTGTCCCAGGAAAAGGCTACCTGTCCCACCTCTTCCTTACCTCAGCTCCTATACATTGCACTACTATTGGCTCCCCAGTAGAAGCCTCTCAAACACCACTGACTTTCCAAATTGCTCACTACTCCTCCATTGCAGGCTCTTTCCCTCCCACCTTTGCTGCTGATAAGTTCACTTGTGAGCATATCAATAGCAAGCACAAGGTTGAATCAGCCTGTGATTAGAGAAGCAAATTCTTCACTATTTCCTTCCATCCTATTTATGTGGATGACTTTTAACTGCAAGTTAATTTTGTGCGCAATTCATGGAATTTTGGGGTGGTTGTTTGCAGCGCCCCGTGTATTTTGACTTGTCCCTGCCCTCTGTCTTAATGATTTTTGCTGTTTACAATTCATTTGGTAGATAAAAACATTCCATTCTTATACCAGGTTTTACTTCATGTCACGACACAATTACATAACTGAGGTATTTCTAGGTTCTTCAAAAATCATTTCTTAGACATGCTATAATAATTAATTGTCAGCTTTTTAAATGAGTTTGCATCCGTGCAGTAGATATCACAGTTTGTTAATTATATTTATTTTATCTGAATTTAGGATGCTCCTGATGATCACCAAAACCAGCAAGAAGCGAAACAGCGGTAAGAAAAAACAGACTGCATTATTTAACGTTTGCACCTCCCAGCGAAAGGGTAAATGGTTTAACTTATTCCAAAAGCCTTCCTGTAAAAAGGGACTGTGAGAGGGCGGAGGTCGTGAAAGGGTGAGATGGGATGGTATGCCATGCCATGCCCTTCATATTTATCTTCTATGCTGTTTTAGAAAAATAATCTATCTGATTTAACATTTTAACACAACCAATGTGAAGGGGTTTAAACAGTTCAGTGGTGTGTTATCCTGTTTTTGAATTTGGTTTCTGATTACTTGAAATTCACATTTTGATTCTAGTGAAAGAAGTCTGCAGCAGCCCTCCTTCAGTAACATTATTTGTATTTTCTTGTGTTTGAATTTATTGGAAGTAGTGCAAATTACATGTTCTTATTCATGCCTTAATGTGAACAAATTATGATTGCAGGGAGTCAGAAATGAGGAACAGTATTCTTGCTCAGGTCTTAGATCAATCTGCTCGTGCTAGATGTAAGTAATAGAAAACTCGATGTTACAACTCAAATTTAAAAATGTGATAGAAAGCAACTTAATAGACTGTAAGGTCTTTAAAATGGTTGGCATTGGTGTAACAGAATGATTTTCAGGAAGTAGATGAAATACATTAATTAAAGTTTACTGTTGACCAAAATCAGCAAGAAGTAGCAACAAGAAAGACCCACATGCTAAGTTTCTCAACAAGGTATGCATCCTTTCTTCCTCCCTCAGCTTCTGCACTGACCAAACTCATCCTTAATTTCTGTTCCTTTTGCCATTTCTGATTTTATGGCCTCCCTGTTTTCTCAAAACCATCTCCTCTTTAGCCCATTTGTTGCTGAAACACTGTGCCTTCATCATTTAGAGATACAACTCTTCAAGCATTCTGCCGATCAGTGCTCAACCATCTGGAAATATTAGCTTGTCTAAAACTCTGCTTCCCTTACATTTACAGCCAACTCAACCATCTAATCTGACAGACCTCTACGATTTCCGTGTATTTCTTATCAGTGACAACTGCCTACCTTCTTTCAACTCCACTACTTCTTTATTTACCTTTGAGGAATAAGCTGTTTCATCCCACTTTAAACATTACCATCACCATCTCGTTTAATGCTCTTGTGGCCAGCAAACTGTTACTGTTGTTCATCCTGGACATTCACTTTGATAGGATGCCCACATTTGCTTCCTCAGGTTTAAGGGTACATATTTTACTGTATTTCACATAGAATTGATTTAGGTCAAGCTTTGGACAATTTGGCCACTTCAAGCTCTGCATATCCTAATTGTCCCTATAGCAGACACCACTCAAGGATCATTCTAGGCTTCCTTATTGTCATTTGCAACAGTTTCCTCTCCTCAGATACTGACCCCTTCTTTACAAATTGGCCATCATCAAAAGCAAAACACATTTTAATCCTCTGTCTTCACAAACTACAGCTACAACTTGAGGATTCCTGTTTTTTGCAATGCCATTGTCTTTCCAAATCTGCGCTGACCTTTCCTTTATCTTCATGTATTGGTCTTTTCAATAAGGTTGCCATTCAAGAAAGCTAATTTAAGTCATAAATGAAATCCTTTAATATGTGCTTTATTTATTTTCATCCTCCTCAACCATTTTATGGTCTTAGACTTTCTTGATATTCGTTAATGTTTAGTTGATGCTTCCTTTCTATTGTCTAGCTGAGTGAACTTTTCTTGCTAGTTTCCACTTTTACTATCTGTTTGCAGCCAGAGCATTTCTAGCAGGACCTTTTTTCTGGCCCCTGCTCCATTATTTCAGGATTTTACAAAGAAATCTTTGTTTCTGCATGTTTGTCTAAATCATCTGGGTGCCACGGTGACTCAGTGGTTAGCACTTATGCCTTATCAGTGTCAGGATCCTGGGTTTGATTCCACCCTTGGGCGATTGTCTGTGTGGAGTTTGCATGTTCTCCTCGTGTCTGCGTGGGTTTCTGCTGGGTACTCCGGTTTCTTCCCACTGTCTAAAGATGTGCTGGTTAGGTGGATTGGCCGTGCTAAATTGTCTATAGTGTCCAGGGATGTTAAGGGTAGGTGGATTAACCATCGGGCTAGGGTAGGGGTCTGAAGTTGGGTGTGATGCCCTTTGGAGTGCTAGTGCAGACTCAATGAGTTGATTTTTCCACACTGTAAGGATTCCATGATTCTGTCATTAGCAGTGTCCTCCAAACATGTATGCTATGTATCAAGTTCTGTGTATCAACCTCTCAAACACTTCTGTAGAACCCCTTGGCCTCTGTATCATTAGGTAGCTTGTCTCTGTCCAGTTATGGATGGGTGACAATTTCCTCCATTTAAACATAGGGGAGATAAAGCTGCCACAAATTCGATACCATTGCCAGTTCAACTGCTGCTCCACTCATTATCTCTTTCCAACTCCCGCAACATATTTGACCAAAAACTGAGCTTCTGGCTCCATATCCTCTCTTACAAATGCCACCTACTCCATCTCCAGTTTCACCCACCTCTGGCTCTCCTTTAGCCCATTTGTTGCTGAAACACTGTACCTTCATCATTTACAGATACAACTCTTCAAGAATTCTGCCAATCAGTGCTCTACCGTCTGGAAATGTTAGCTTGTTTAAAATTCTGCTTTTCTTATCCTACCTTAGATCCTGTCCTGCTCATGCAGTACTCCAGTGCTCGCTGAGCTGCACTGGCTTCCGCTTCCCAAAGCTTCGATTAAAATTCTCATCCCTCAGCATTTCATTAATGGATATATTTAGTAGTTGCAGTGATAGTGAGTGTAACTAATGGTTCTAGCAATTAATTTGTTAACCAGTGTCTGTATAATCTGGTCATTTGCGCAAGATCATAACTGCCAAAGAACAAATTGAATAGGTATTTGATACTGAAGCAAAATCCTGCAGATGTTGGAAATATAAAATAACGTTGGACATATTCCAACAGGTCAGGCAGCAGAGAGAAGCAGAGTTAGCATTTCGGTTTGATGACCTTTCCTTGGAACTAAAAAAAAAAGAGATACAACAAGTTTTTAGCAAATACAGATGCTTCCGTGGGGGAATTCAGAATAGACTACATGACCAAAGGATGATAGTGACAGTAGAAGATGATGAGTGTGGAACAAGTAAAGAAACAAAAGATGTTTCCAGAGGAGGTATAAATGGGCACAGCAAAATTGCTGCTATCCAGAAAAAATTGTGAGCAGAGACTACAATATGATACTATTGAATGCAGTGTTGTGTCAGGTATTATAATGTAAGCGTTCCGCTACTTTCTTAAATAGACATTCAGCCGATCAGTTTACCCCTTGTATCCAATCATTCTTGTATAGAACAGCTTGTCCATTGACTCCTCTCACATCCTCAAGAAATGGTCTTGTTGGACCTGTGCAGATCTGGATTTTACCTGCTTTGGCTTTGAATATAGTTGTTGCAGACCTACTGAGGTGCATTTTATCTCTTTATCTCTTTTTTCCAGTATATTGACAGTTGTATCAGTGGTGTTTCTTGTGGTGTCCAGGACTGGAAAATTGAGTCTGCTTTGCTTTCAGTTCCCTTGCCTTCACGTGACCCATGTTGGATTCTTCCCTTTCTTAACTTCTCTGTCTTCATTTTGGGGTTGGTGGTAGGCTATCAGTCAGCATCTAGTATAAACTCATTTGCACAACTGTCTTAACTACACTTCCTCCCGTGCTCTTTTCTTCAAGAAGTCTACTTTTTTCCGGCTTCTTTATCCAAATTTGTCAATCCCACTCCAAACCAGTACATTCTATGGGTTTTCCTTTTTCCTCTAGCAAGGATTTCCCCCACTTTTGTTAACAGGACTCTCAAGAATGTCCATTCAAGTCCTGCATTTCTGGTCATCCATTTCCTTCCCACCCAAAACCACAGTACAGACTCTCTTGTTCTCACCTTCTGTTCCACATATTGTCCTCTTCATTTTCACCACCTCCTGCATGATGGTACCATCAAATGCTTCTTCCCCTCTCCTTTGCCTTTTGCGTTTGAAAGGAACTCCCTATCCAAAGTAACATCCCAGGCAAGACTGGAAATGGAATACTTTGCATTTTACCTCTTCACTTTCCATCATCCTTGACAGGTTTTCATTTTACAGAATATGCTCACTGTAAAAGTTTACAGCTTTGAGTTTAGTTTCATTTTAATGGTGCGATGGTAACGTTTACATTTTCCAGATGAAAGTGCTAATTGCTTATCATTTCAAGTTAGTGTATTCTATTCAATATTTATGTGTGACCTTCTGTACTTGAGTGGATGAGAGAGGGTTAGGGAGGTCAAACGCAGATTGGGTGAACCCTGTGCGAGTGCCTCCATTAGTTCCTAGGTGTTACCTGGAGCTACTCGTCAATAATTCTGATTTTCCATTCCATTCTCACTCACCTCAGCATTCTGCACTGTTTCATTGAAGCTTGATGTGATCTTGGGAAACAGCATCTCAATTTCCAAATAGACACTTGATAGCCCTTAGGATTAAATGTTTAGTTCAACAATTTCAGCTCATAACCTTTGTGTACATTTTTTTGGTTAGACCTTGTCCACCCCAGTCCAACACTGGCATCTCCACATCATACATTTTTTTTTCAGGCAGCAGCTATTGACGATGATTCTGTGATTTCCATTTTCGTCACCTCAACAGCTTTTTGTTTCTTTTTTTGTCTCTTTGCCATCTCTTAGCTCACACCATTTTTCCACTGTAACACTTTCATCTGGGGTGGCACGGTGTCTCAGTGGTTATCACTGCTGCCTCACAGCGCCAGGGACCCAGGTTCAATTCCAGCCTCGGGTGACTGTCTGTGTGGAGTTTGCACGTTCTCCCCATATCTGCGTGGGTTTCCCCCAGGTGCTTCGGTTTCCTCCCACAGTCCAAAGATGTGCAGGGGAGGTGGATTGGCCGTGCTAAATTGCCCATCGTGTCCAGGGGATGTTTAGGTTAGGTGAGTTAGACATGGGAAATGCAGGGCTAGGGGATGGTTCTGGGTGGGATGATCTTCGGAGGGGTGGTGTGGACTTGTTAGGCTGAATAGCCTGTTTCCACACTGTAGGGATTCCATGATTGTTTTATCTCTCCCGCTGTTCATCTTGCCACAGACATTCCCTTTCCTTGCCTCTATACCTGCCTAAAACCTGTTACATCTCGAAGTTTCTCCAGTTCTGACAAGAGGTCATCACACCAAAAGGTTAACTGTAACTTGCTCCCCAAAACCTGTCTGTCCTGCTGAATATTAGTGGAGGTTTGATACCAGGTGATGAAAGTAAAAGAGCTGTTTGCTTATTGTTGCTCACCTGGTAGTGTCCATATACTGTTCATGGTTGAAAAACTAGCATTATAGCCTTGTGTATTGTATAGATTTTTCTTAAAAGGCATAGATCAAGGATGAAGCTTGTAAGTAACTTAAGTGAGAATTGTCTGGTTAACTAAAATTTCCTATGATTAAATCTTAAAAGCAAATATACCTGTAATCTTTTTTTAACTTTGGAGTTCGTGAAATGGATTGCTGGGTAGTGAGATGGATGTTTTGCACCTTTAATGCTGAGTGTGAATAACATTTCCAACGAGCAATATGTTTTATTACTCCTTGTACAGCATTGCAGGAACACAACATCTTCTTTCATCCACCAAGTGGGATAATGATTGGGAAATTTTGAAAAAAAATTTTGAAAAAAAGTGTTGATGCATTTAAGTTTAACTTCTGATTTTAAAAATTGCCTAGGTTTGCACATAGCTTTTAGTTGGCCTTTTTTGAAGCACTCCTTAAAATGTTTCCTGTATACTTAATATCATTTTATACTTTTTCATTTCCAGTGAGTAATTTGGCTCTGGTGAAGCCTGAGAAAGCCAAATCGGTGGAGAATTATCTAATACAGATGGCAAGATTTGGGCACCCTGGTGGCAAAGTAAGGCACTGTCACCTTGGATATAACAAGCTCCTGCTCTTCTCTCTATTAAAATTGCTTTTTTTAATATAAAAATGATGAAAACTCAAAGCGAACATGCAGCAACAGGAAACCATTAAGAAGGCAAATAGTATGATTCAAAGGGATTGAAGCAGAAAAACAAAGATATATTGTTACAGTTATTATTGAGAAATAGAATGCTGTGTACTTTTTCAGTCTTCCTACCTGTGATGGATGGACTTGCATCAGGAGAAGTACAACAAAGGTTTGTTAGACTCCTTGGATGAGGGGATTGCCCTTTAAGGAGAAGTTGAGCAGTCAATGTTTTTAATCCTGAAAATTTAGATGAATGAGAGGTATTCTAATTGAAACACACAAAATTATTAAGAACTTGATGGGGAGATGCTGAGCTGTGTAGAAGGGAGTCACAAATCAGGTGTCCACTAGTTAAGAAGTTTGATGAGAATCTTTTTTACTGTTTTGAGTTATGCACTGTAATTCTCAGTGCCCTGGATATTGAGCATACTGATGCATTGAGTTTATCCAGATCAGAAATTTGATTAGCTTTTGGGTACTGGGAGGGATATGAGGGTAATGTGGAAAGGTGGAGTTGAATTAGATGATTAGCTTTGGCCTTATTGAATGGAAGAAAGAGTTTCATGGGCCACCTGTCCCAATACTCCTAGTTATGTTCTAACATTACTGTTCTTCTTGCATTTAAAAAATGTTTTCATTTTTGTCTTAATTGACAGCAGTTATCTTTAGCAAACAACAATGATGAAAACAGTTCTAATTTTAGTGTTTATTGAACATGCTATGTGCTGTTGATCCTGCCGTGGTCGGTCATGAAATGGTAGGATGCAGTTTCATTCTTACCATTCTCCAAAGATCAGGTCCATTCATGCTATAACCAGGAACCAGGAAATCAAGGGACTGTTTGTCCCAGCCTATGCTGACCATTGAGAAAAAGCCACCTAGTAATGGATGATTGCGCAAAACCGTTGGTATTCTGAGTGCTGTGTTCAGGCATGTACACAGCATTCTATTTCTCACTAATGACTGTAATAACACATCTTTGTTTCTCTGCTTCAATCCCTTTGTATCATACTAGTTTTATAAGGCATGTGAAGTGTGGAATGTTTCTTGGGAAGTTCTTCATGAAAATGTGGGAGATGAAGAAGGTAATTAACACTTTAAATGTTTTTCAATGTTGGAGTTTTCGGTAAATCCTAACTTGCGTAGAAAATGAGGCCGATTGTTGTGACATTCTGGAATGGATTGTTAAAATATGACATGACCTCACAACAAATGTAGAAAACCTTATTACTGTTTGTTTTTAGATTTCTGAATCAGGATTGATTGAAATCCTTGAGAAAGTCAACCAACAAACGGGAAAGCAAACTATTGTCAAGGTAATTGTTGATATTTGTAACTGGTATGATTAGGATTGTATTGACTAACGATTTAAGCTCTAATATATTTAACTTTTAAAAACCTGTTTTTGTTATCTTATTTTCTACCAATTGAAATATAGTGGGGCTACAGATGCATTCATCTTTTGAAAATAAAAGTAAAATAGATGCTTTAGCTATTTTGATGGAATTGTGTAAAGTGTTTGTATTGGACAATTTGAAAATAAAAATCTAAAGATATAGACCGGGATCTAGAACATACTCTGATTTTACTATAGGAATTTGAAATGTGCCCAAACCCCACCATTGAGATACTGTAAATAGATGCATGCTTTAAGATGCATGCTGAGCCACACAATCCAAATATACCATTTATCAACATAAAAAGGCAACTTAAACCACGACTTGAAATGTAAAGTGCCCAATTTCCAAGGAATTTTTATCTCGCTGAAACTCCCCCAGTTAAAAAAAAGTTAGATTGTTTAGTTAATTAGGAGTGCAATTTTCTAAACTGTATCTCAAACATCTGAGACAATTGAACCAACACTGTTGGTTACAAGTCTACCATACAATAACATACCAGTTTTCTTCATAATATGTAAGTCTCCTGGGCTTAACAGAACTCAACTACTAATCGGTCAGGAAAATAAAATTTTATAGAAATGCTTGTTTTTACTGTTTTTTTGAACAAGTAGCAAAATGCTTTTCATAAATAGATCTTAAAACATCTGCAGTATTCAGACAATGAGTTTGTGGATCATTTTTCTCAAAGCCTGGAACAGTGTTGTGATCAACTACTAATCCGGCTGCTCCCATTAAGACCATTACTTAAATACTCTTTGTCAGGAAGTAGAGCTTTTAGATGAGCCCCTAATTTCCTCTCCCCAGTAGAGGTCAAATTATCTCAATACTTAGAGCTGTAACTTTTTTTTTAGATAGAGCTTGGATTAAATATTTGGAAGAGTGACTTGATGGTAAGATAAATGCTCTGTGTTGAGCTTGTATAATTATAGAAACCACACAGATTTTTGAAAAAGCTGACACTTTTCATGTACTTTCCTTATTTCAGTTTAACAGAAGAAAAGTAATGGATTCTGATGAAGAAGATGATTACTGACTTCTGAACGTACAAAAACTTAATTTAATAATATGGGGAATAACAGCTAGAAAAATATGCTGTCAGAGGATGGATGTATTTGATATTTTTCCCCTTGTTTACTGAGAGAGTTCCTCTCTGTATAGTTTGATATCTGTGGGTGGAAATAACAAATTCTTGACAACTTGGTGGTTCAAAATGCTGTTTAGAAAGTATAGCTGGGGGGTTGTGTGTGGAAATTTACACGAGACTGACTTTTTGAAAAGGCGGAACACCATCTTAACCAATTTCCCTGGTTACTCCACTCACTGCTGAGAACAGCCACTAAGGCCAAGTACAGTTGTGTGCAGGTAATCCTGATTAATGTCTAAATGGAGGAAATATCTGCAGTTTTATTTCAATCAAGTTTGAATTAAACTGCTACACTGCAGAATTAGAAAAAAAACAGCTGACATGTAAATTGGGGATTTTTTGCAACAAAAGCAAATGCAACTTGTTTTGCATATCTAAGTATTGTTTTTTTTTTAAACTTTACTCTTCAGGAGCTGCATTTATGGAAAATTGTTGGCAAACAGATTTTCATTCTATATGCTCTGTGGGCCACAATGTGCTCCCTAATGGGAGCGGACAAGTCAGCCCTTTTTGTTTTGTTATTATGTGGGTAATAACTTTGAAATTTAATTTAAAACATTACCTTTCAATCAGTTCCCAAATTTAGTCCAAACCTCATTGCCTGTACGTAATAAAGATGTACTTCATTTCAGTTATGTTGGTGTAGTCTGAAATTACTGATTGTTATAGATTGTTGGAATATTCACTGATGGAAGTAAAATACTTCTGGAAACCTGAAATTAAAACAAAATGCAATGAATACACAACAGGACTGGCTGTACCAGTAAAGACAGAAATAGCTATTTTGAGTCAGTGTAACTCAAAACACAAATGAAATATTTGTATGGCCATGTGGTATGTATCAATGAAAAATGAAATGATACACAAAGCTAAATTTTAAAAATTTACAGGGTTAAAAATAAATCCAGTAGTGAAATATATTTTCTTAAAGATCCAGTGCACCATGAGATGATCTCCAGTCTTGGGCAGCAAGATCATCAAAAGCCCAAAGATTTTTGGGGAACTAATGGTCTACCATTACCACCAGACTATTAATCCAGAAACTCGGCTAATGTTCTGGCAGATTCAAATCCTGCCATGACAAATGGTGGAATTTGGATTCAAAGAATCTGGAATTAAGAGTCTAACGATGACCATGAAGCCATGTTGTTTGTTGGGGAGAGGAAAAAAACCTCACCTGGTTCACTAATGTCCTATAGGGAAGGAAATCTGTCATCGTTACCTGGTCTGACCTACATGTGACTCCAAACCCACACCAATGTGGTTGACTCTCAACTGCCCTCTGGGCAATTAGAGATGGGTAATAAATGCTGGCCTAGCCACAGATTGAAAGTGAATTAAAGAAAAAATTGTCATGCACTATTTTATGATTGTCACAAATTTTACATGAATTGTAGAGAATAGTCATCAGATCCACTTGCTATATTCCTCAAAGAACTGCTACAGTTGGGAGGTGAAATGAAAATTAGTTTGGCCAATAAAGCAGATGGGTGTTGAACTTATTTTGCCTGTGCAAAAGCACATAGGAACATACAAGACTAGAAAAAAAATCTGTAGCCTTAATTGGTCAGAGATGATGAATTTTCAGAGAAGGGCAACACATTGAGATGCTAGGCAAGCAATCTAAATATTTAATACTGTAGGTAAACATTCTCATTAAGAGTTCAAATCAATAAGATTAGACCATTCAGCTGTTTGAGTCTATGCTCAGGTAGTTGAGGCCAGCTATGATGGTACAGCATCACAACCTTTTGACATCTGCATTAGGGTTAAACAGGATTGTGTTCTGGCACTGAATTTACATGTTCTTTGCTGTTATAAGCCTTCAGGAACTATCTCTGTGACTACCTCTTGTCACTACAGTAATTAAACTACAATTGATGGACTAATTGTCTTAAACTTGCTTCTTACTTTCTGCATTTTTTGCAGAGGGAAATATGGTTATGTACCTAAGCAGTCAGTTTTAGTATGAGGGCTCTTTTTGAGATATTAGGTACAATTTAAATGTTTACAGATGGTACAAAAGTCAGAAATGCAGTAAATGAGAATTGTAACAGACTTCAGGAGCATACAAGCCTGACGATAGAGACAGGCATGTGGGAGATGCCTATTTACTGTAGAGAACAGAAATTATGCAGTGATAAGAAGAATGAAGAGAGGCAATAGAAACTAAATAGCAGACTATGTAGTAAAAGTTCATGTAGACTTTAATTACTTCCTCAAAGATCCTCAGACACCACCTTCCAAACCCACGACCGCTTCCATCGAGAAGGACAAGGTAACAGATATATGCGAACACCATTACCTTTAAGTTCCCCTCCAAGCCACTCACCTTCTTGACTTGGAAATATGTCACTGTTCCTTCACTATCACTAGGTCAAAATCCTGGAATTCCCTCCCTAATGGCATTGTGGGTCAACCTACAGGAGGAATGCAGCGGTTCAAGAAGGAAACTCTCAACCACCTTCTCAAGGGCAACTAGGGATGGGCAAGAAATGCTGGCCAGCCAGCAACACCCAGGTCCCACAAGTGAATAGTAAAGAAAAGGGTTAGATAATTTTCTTAAAATGAAAGCCTGGTCAGTGAGGTCATTTGATGTTTGCAATCAATTAATCTTATGCATATTTAGGACTTGTGATATATAGCTTCATAAATTACTTGATGATATGATCAGAATACGTAACATCATGCAACAAATTAAGCAGTCATGACTGATTATTCAAATTAAACTTTTTTGGCAAACTTGACAAGTGGAAACAAAAATTAATCTAATAAGTATCGTTAAAAATAAACTATGTTTTTATCAAAATTCTAGCCGGTATCATCTGGGAAACAGTTTATAACTTCCTTTTACTCCATCAATATAGGGCGGCTCAGTGGTTAGCACTGCTACCTCAGCACCAGGCACCCAGGTTCACTTCCACCCTTGGGTGACTGTGTGGAGTTTGCACAGTCTCCCCACATCTGCATGAATTTCCTCCAGGTGCTCCGGTTTCCTCCTACAGTCCAAAGATGTGCAGGTTAGGTGGATTGGCCAGACCAAATCACCCAGTTTTACAAATGGACTCATTTTCAAAATTAGTATTTTAAATGCATTTAAGCTGTACATGGCTAAAATAGTGCCATCAAATATTGCATTCAAGTGACCAAAATGATGATAAAAGAGTTCCTTTGAATAGGTTACACTTGCAGCATTCATTGTATACTGTTAAATGCTGGCTGGCATGAGGGGTAAATAAAATAATCCAATCTTTTCCACAAAAATGTTTATTTTTGAACAATTTGTTTATATGAATAGTAACATTCCTCAAGCACATTTATAAAATTAAATAAGGCACAGACTGTTATAGGAAGTCCTAGAAAAATACAGACACTAACAGAAACAAACTTTATTTGTGCTCAATAGGAAGTTTGGCAGGAGTTTAAAAAAATACATTTTTGATGTTTTAATGTTAAAATCACATTGCCAATAATCGAGAGTGAATTGTTTTTATATATACACAAAAATACAGATGCATAGCTAATGGAATACTACATAGTAGCTCATGAACAAAGCTCCATATCCCTACATATGTGCAAAGTAAAATATTGCTACTGCAATACATTTATCCATAGAGTTAAGTGCTTTCTCCTTTGTGACTGCATGGTGGAAGTGATCTTCTTACACGGTGACAATTTTTATCCAAGATTTCAGTTTTAGTAGATCAGTTCTCCAGCTGAAGGAGGTGGTGATCACTGCAGTCCTTTTATGTGTACATACAATATGTGAGGTACCTACTTGGAGGCATTTAGATTAGCAGCTCCTTTATGCACAGTTTTGGTTCAAAATTCATCAATATCTTTGTGGTTGCCTACTTTTGCAGTATTAACTGTCTCCAAATCTGGTGAATCTTGTGAATGATTACAAAGTTGTCCACACATTCCCACAAATTCGGTGTTTCCATTTACATCATTCAATTTACTGGGTAAACAGTTAATAAAATCTGTGTCCCTCTTGCCTTGATAATTAGTCTCTGTATGATTTGCTGCAATTAGCTCTTCTTTCTCAGCTTTAAGATCAACAGCATAATTAAAAAATGATGGTGCACTGTGATCCTTTGTTTCAGTTTGTTTCAATTTTCTTTTGTCAAAGGACTTGATTGCCAGCTGTCAGATCGTTATAGAAACAATGCAAACGTATACAAATTAGACTATTGACAAACAGTTTTTTTTTAAAATTATGCATTAACAAATATTCTTAAGCTATTCAATGTATTTGAAAAAGTGTCACATCCAAGTTAACAAGGCTCTGTCTAGATCACGTTGGGAGCAGAGGCCTGGCCAATTGCATGACAGGGTGTGCGTGTGGGCGGGGGGTGCAGTTGCCATGGAAAATTATGTAAAAAATTAAGGGGGCAGGTAAGACTCAGTGTAGGTTATTAAAATTACCAGAACAAGTAAAAGGATAGAGAATATGGAAAAGGTCAGGAATTTAACTTGAGGCATTGCAGATGAAGTGACAACTATGAGAAGGGGGCAGTCAACACAAGACTGAGGGTGTTGTATTTGAAACAAGGTAAATAAGCATGTAGCACAGATTGAAATTGGCAGGAACAACGTTGTGGACATCATAGACTTGGCTGCAAGGGCCCTGGGTTGTCTTGTTAGTAAGAAATGAAATTAAATTGTTAGCAAAAAGCAATATAGAGTCTGAAGGCATAGAATCCATGTGAGTACAGTTGAAGAACCCCACAAAGGAAAAAAAGACCCTGATGGGAGTACGTGGGCAGAAAATAAAATAAGGAGAAAGGCACTATTATAAAAACCATGGGGGACTTCTATATGTAGATGGACTGGGAAAATCAGGTTGAAAATGGATCTTAAAAAAAGGAATTCAAGGAATACCTAAGATTTTTTTTTGGAGCAGCTTATGGTAGAGCCAACTAGGAAACAGGCAATTCTGAATTTGGTGATGTGTAATGAGGTAGATTTGACCAGGGAGCTTAAAGGTGAAAGAACCTCTAGTGACCATAACATGATGTAATTCACCCTGCAGTTTGAGGAAAAGCTGGAAATCAGATGTAACGCTATTACAATTGAGTAAAGGTAACTACAAAGACATGAATGAGGAGGAGATGGCCAGAGTTGATTGCAAGGGGAGCTTGACAGGGAAGACAATGATGGAGCAGCAACAGCAGGAGTTTTTGGGGGTAATTCGGGAGGCACAGCAGAAATTCATCCCAAGGAAGACAAAACCTACTAAAGGGAGGATGAGGCAACCATAGATGATAATTCAGGAACCACTGACATGGTTTTGTTGCCAGATAACTCCAAGAAATGTGTCACGAACACAAGAAACTCTTCTCTGCATTCAAGTGATCAAAGCATCAGATTTAGTAAATCTGAAGGCTCTGTGCAAGGTGCTCCAAAAGTCTCAGATGTCTGAGAAACCTCACCACAATTCTGCAACTGTTTCATGATGATACAAGATTACAACTGCCTTGAGTGGGAGATCTGAAACAGTGAAAATCCAAAATGATCCTGAGCAATGGTATGTGAATGCCCCATACTATAATCTATTTAGCAGTATCTAGAGATAGAGAATTGAAAAGCAAAGAAGTATTGTAAAATCTTTTTCAAACATTGGTTAGAGGCAGATTTGAATGCTGTTTTAAGAGTTCTAATCGCTATAATTAAAATAAAGGTTATCAAGGCATTGGGAGAAGGTGAAATAAAAATTAATGGAATGATACCAGAACTGAGATGTTGTTGGATGTCAGGAATGATTGAACAGGTTGAATCTCTTTATTTCTGGACAAAAGACTGAGGTGTGATTGGTTTAGGTCTTTAAGATCATGGGATAATTTGATAAAGGTAGATACAGAATGAGCTTCCATTACCAAGCAAAACCAGAACTAGGAAATACAAACATACAAAAGCTACAAATGAATTTAACAAGAATCCAGAAGAAACCTCTTAACCCAAATGGCGGCATCATGTGGAACTTTTATCATATGAATCATAAACAATAGGCTGTGAACACTGTTTATAAATTAATTAGTAGCATTATTTGCATCAGAAGGCTTCCTTATTTTCTTATAATTATCTGATAAAGTTAATCCAGTTAGATTTCATACCTGATGGATTAAGAGTTCATCAAATTCAGGGCTGCTTTTGTCTCTTGTAACAGTCTTCTTTAAATTCTCAGACCTACAGACAAAGATTTAACTGAAACACACTCAATGCCGTAGAGTCGCGGAGCTGTACAGCACGGAAACAAACCCCTCGGGGTCCAACTCGTCCGTGCCTACCAGATATCCTAAATTAATCTAGTCCCATTTGTCAGCATTTGGCCCATAACAATCTAAAACCTTTCCTAGTCATATACAAATCCAGATGCCTTTTAAATGTTGTAATTGTACCAGCCTCCACCACTTCCTCTGGCAGCTCATTCCATAAACTCACCATCCTCTGCATGAAACAGTTACCCCCTAGATCCCTTCCCCTCTCACCTTAAACCTTTGCCCTCTAGTTTTGGACTCCGCTACCCTGGGGAAAACACCTTGGCTATTCACCATAGCTATACCCTTCATGATTTTATAAGCTTCTTTAAGTTCACCCCTCAGCCTCCAATGCTCCAAGGAAAATAGCCTCAGTCTATTCAGCCTCTCCTGACCGCTCAATCCTGGCAACATCTTTGTAAATCTTTTCTGAACCCTTTCAAGTTTCATTGAAGAAAGAGTCACATTCACAGCAAGGCGCAGGTTTTTTTATTCTTTCCATATTAGAGTTTTACTTACCTGTTAAATTTATGAATAGATTGCACAAGCTGGATCCTTTTATCAGTGAGTTCATCAATTGCATCTGGCTTCGTAACAAATGCATCAGCTGAAAAACAAAATAGGTGGTTTTGATACTGAAAGGGAAACAAACAAATATAGGAATATAGATTTCCTCTCCAAATTTCCTCTCCTCTTATTTCCAGATTCCTTTATCAGAGGACGATATTACAAGTGGCAGTCCCAGTCTGGCTATTCACCTTCAGGTATCACTGCCAGGCAGAATTCTGTCCTCACCTTATATCCATACACAAGAACTTTCAGCTGTGGGAATCTTAGTTCATTTTCCTCATTTCTGACCTGGGAACACCACTGTCAAATAGAAAATCCATGCCTCAAGCACAGGAACAGCAGGAAACCCTACAAATTAAAAACCTACAGTCCAGAATGATATACTAGATGATTAACTTGAAAGAACTGCTTACATTTCTTTCTAATAGCAGCAGACGTTGATGTCTGGGTAGCATTTAGTCTGAACACATCATCTTCGTCAGTTACTTGAGCAGATACTGTTTCCAGAATTTTCAAAATCTCTACATTCTGGGCAGGTAAAACAGAAAACAAAGTAATGTGTAACTTCTAAGTGTTTATAAATATTATTGTTCAATATTTAATATTCAGTATTAATTTAATCTGGATTTAAGCAATCACTTTATATGAAACAAATTGGTCTCTTGAAACAACTTTCTTTACATTCACTCAAGCACAAGGAATAATTAGAGTGTACAGTAATACTGATAAGGACTAAGGAGAACACAGAACAAGGAGGAAGTTATTCAGATCCTCAGTCTACTCGGACATTCAACTGAAAATCATGGCTGATTTGTACCTCATTATTTGCTCATCCTCTATATACCCTTTGATATGCTTGCCTTACAATAATTTATCAATCTCAGTCTTGGAAATTTCATTTGGCCAAATATCCACAGCCTTGTCAGGAAAATGCTTCCTAGATATACTCTAGCATGTGCATGAAAGTGCTTCTCAGTTTTTGTGCTTAAATAGTCTAACACAAACTTGAAATCAGTGTCCCTTCGTTCTGGATGCTCTCAAATAAAATTGTTTATTTGAATTCCCTCTATTTACTTCCTTTGTAATTTTAAAACTTGATCAGATAATCTCTCAATGTTTCAAATACAAAAGGAATAGAAAATATAACTGGCCTTCATAATTTAACTCTTTGACAATCTGCATTTATACAATGCCTTTAACGTAGCAAAACATTCCACATGCTTCATTTTTAGACACAGTATAGCATCTAGCCAAATAAGTATTTATTCAGACAGGTGACAGAAAATCAGTTCAAAAAAGTGGTTCTGAGGAATTCTCATTCTGACGATTCAACACTCCGCTGCTTCCAACACTAATACGCATCATTCCTGGGATTTAGTACCTAAGAGCACTCCAGATGGAGTGTCAGGCAATGAACACCTCCAACAAGAGAAAATCTCACAATCTCTCCTTGACATTCAATTGCATTACCATCACCAAATCCCCCACAATCAACTTCCTGGAGGTTACTGCTGACCAGAAATTCAACTCTACTCACCACATAAATGCAGTGGATACAACAGCAGGTCAGAGGCTAGGAATACTGCAGCGAGTAATTCACCTCCCGACTACCCAAAGCCTCTCCGCCATCTACAAGACACAACTCACTCAAGTCAGGTGTGTGATGGAATACTCTCTACTTGTCCGGATGAATGCAGTGCCCAACAAACCTCAAAAGGTTGACACCATCCAGGTCAATGCAGCCCACATGACTGGTACCACATCCTCAAACATTCAGTCCCTCCATACCAATGCATGTGTAAATGCCATTCGTCATCCTGATTTGGGAAACAGTGCACTGTTCCTTCTATGGCATTGGGTCAAAATCCAGGAATTTCCACCCTAATGGCATTGTGGGTTAGCTTACAGTAAATGGACTGTAGCAGTTCAAGGCAGCAGCTAGCACCATCTTCGAGGGCAAGTAGGAATGGGCAGTGACACCCACACCCCATGAATGAAAAAAAAAAGCAGCAGCACATTCTTAATTTTGTATTCCAATGCCTTCAGGATAAAAAGTGAATCTCCCATTAACCCTTTTCGACTTTTTTTTGTACCCGGTGGTAGATGTTAGATCCCTGCAGAATGTCAATGATCACATCTCACCAGAGAACATTCCCTTTAACCACCACCTCCACCCTCCCCTTAAATGGAGAATTATAAAGTACACATTCAAACTTTGGAAACTAGCATGTAAGCCTGATAGATTAAGCAATCAAACTAATTAATGAAAAATTGCAAAACCAGGTCACCTAGTGCCTAAAGACTGTCATTTTTTTTGAGTATGTAATGTAGATACAATCAAAACCAAACAATTGCAGGAAAATAAACATTACAAATCTTAGGTTAGCAGTACATTTTAAATTATTTATTGCCAACGAGCCTACACTGCAAAGTCAACATTTCTGGCATAGCCTCAAATATTTTTTAAACTATCAAACATTATAAAAAGAAAGAAAATCAATTAGCCAATTTACCAACTGCTGAGAGCATCGTATGATACCACTGTGTAACAGAAAAACATCCCTGTAGTGCAATATTCATATTTAATGATTCAACAACTGAAGTACAAGATTCAAATTAAATTTGGAAAAAAACTGATGTGCAGTAAAGATTGCACAGGCTTAGCATCAAACAGTGGAAAGAGTAAATTGCACCAAATCTCATTTGTGGAAGTAATAAGAAATTGCAGTCACCATTTAATAACCTACAAAGACCACTTGTTAATTCTCATGAAATTATTCCCTTTATATAGTGCATAACTTATATTAATTTCCATAGTAAATAGACATTCTAATCAAAGCTAACTGTCGAATTTTTTTCTACTTTGGTGAATGTTGAATCCCGGAACAGTGGCACTCAACAAAAATTTTAATTTGTTTTTGGAAATGGATTTGTAGCCAGCTGTAGCATAAAGCTGAAAAACTGAGGTTAACCAATTTCTCTCATATGCATTTTAGCCAGTAAATTTCTTTGGCAGCCTTTCAATTTGAAACTAATGCAATATCCAAGTCCAAAGAGAGAGGTTAGAGAAATACCATTGCAATTCCGAAAAGAAAATCCAGAACTGAACCATAATCCAACAAATGTTACAGCTAGTGTGAAGAACAATTTTGTACTGGAAGGCCACAAAAAGTGTTAACAAAAAGCTCATGACCAACAAAATCAAATTAATAGTCAGGTACAGCATAGGTTTTTCCAAACTTCTATTCCCAACAAATATCTAAAATATTACTTCATCAGTCAACAAATGATTCTCATCTCACTCCTTTCCACGAGTAACTAATATTAGCTCGGATTCTTTTCATTTTCTTCATCCAGTTTTCAATGATAAGTCATAACATTGAATAGTGCAAAATGTCCATGAATTAGGGAAGCAGCATTGCTTGGAACATAACAGCAGATCTAGATGCTGAAGATGCAAACTTAAGGCACAACTGTGGCACTACTGGTAACAGAGTGTAAATACACAAATATAACTCTTCTGAAGAAGAGTCATACCAGATTTGAAACGAACTGCCTTTCTTTCCGCAGATGCTGCCAGACTTGCATTCTGTGTAATTACAGCACAAAAGTTTTACACCAGCAGTTTCAATAATTTACAAGGGCATTAGAATTTTATAATGAGAAGTTATCCTAAAAGGGAAATAAAATGTGAGAACGGGAAGTAAGGTTTCATAAGCAGAAACTAAATACAGCTGCGTTTCAAAAAAAAAAAAAAAACCTGGATGAGAAACGAAAATAAGGATCAGAATTTAACTAGTCCTTTTCCATAGTTTCTGCAACCTGCCATTCTTTTTTGTTTTTAAAGTTGGACTGTCAACTACTTTCTGAACATGAAAAAGGGCTCTTTTTGATTGGCTGTTATGCAATAGTCTAACTAGAGAGCTTTGCGATTGTTCAGAAATCATTTCCCACAAGCAGATTAAATGGCAACTCAAAAGGAAATTGGTTATACACTTGAAAAACCACCATTTGAAAGGCTTTTTAGAGAGGGGAGGGAAGAGGAAATAATGGATTGCTCGCTATAAAAGTTGGCACAGGAGATATGTTAAAATCCTGCAGAAAAAGGCTGTTTTATGATTCATATGTGAAGTGTCAGTTGCTAGCTTTTACCTTCCCACAGACTTCCTCAGCACAATCGACTGGTGTACACTGCTGTTTATTTCGCAAATTGACCAAGGCTCCATTGCACAAAAGTAGATTCACCAGCGCTCCATGTTTTCCCTTTACAGCCTCATGCAAAGCAGTATTTCCTTGGTTGTTGGCAAGATTAACATAGGCACCATGCTGGAAAGGTTTTCAAAGTAAGCAGATTTTAAAAACACTCACCAAGTATCAGAACAGCATGCACCCACATTAACAAATCAAAACAAAGCAGCAAAGTATTCACAGATAGTAGGAACCGCCGATGCTGGAGAATCTGAGATACAAAGGTGAGGACCTGGTAGAACATCGCCGGCAAAAAAGAAGCAGGAGAGCAGGAAAGCTTTCCTCCTGCTCCTCTGCTGCTTGGCCTGCTGTGTTCATCCAGCTCTACACCTTGTTAGCAAAGTACTTCAGTTATTTTTCCTAATACTGATGGTGTGGTGACTATGCTACCAGCAATGATCCTTATTGCTGTACCATAATCATAGAATCCCTACAGAACGGAAGCAGGCCATCAAGTCCACACTGACTCTCTGAAGACTATCCCACCCACAGTCTCCCCGCTACCACATCCTTGTAACTCTGCACTTCCCATGGCCAATCCACCTAGCCTGCACACCTTTGGACTGTGGGAGGAAACAGGAGCACCTGGAGGAAATCCACACAGACACGGGGAGAACATGCAAACTCTACAGTCATCAGAGGGTGGAATTGAACCTGGGTCAATGGTGCTGTGAGGCAGCAGTGCTGCCCATAAATACCTCAAAACTAATTACTTAAAAAAGGTTCGCGTTTTGTACCAAATTGCAATATTTGCTTGGCCTTTACACAGCAGCAAATTAAAAGTTGATGGTAAAACAATGAAAAGTTGCTGAGAATATGCTGTATTTGCTTTCTAAATTCAAGAGGGACAATTACATGGGAACTGAGTTGTGCAGAGAAAAGGGTACATGCACTCTGAAGTCAAAAATATGTCTAACAAAAAATAACCTTGTGTTTACACAATACCTTGCCTATCCTTAAGACATCCTGAAAGCTCACATCCAATAAAGTTATTTTAAGAGTACTAAATGTAGGGAAATGTGGCCGCAAATTTAAGTACAAGGTTCCACAAACAGTAATAAATGATTAAATAATATGTTTTAGTGGTGCTGCTTGAAAGACAGGAACACACCACTGCTCTTGTTTGAACAGAGTCATGGGTTACAGCTTCCTGAAGGGTTAAATAGGGCTGAGATTTAACATCTCATCTGACAGAGTGTAATACTCTATCAGTACAGTACTCCACCGAAGTGTCACTTTAGATTGTGCACTGAAATCTATGAAGTGGGGCTTCGGCCTAGGGTTATGATGTCCTGACCTACAGTGGATGTTACCAACCGAGTCAAACTCTACGAATAGTTTGAAGCACTGATTTTAACAGCTTTAGAGAAACTGCCTCAAAAGAAAATATTTCAGGCAAATTGTTGTTCTTACCTCCAGCAACAACTCAGCAATTTCCAGATGTCCTTGAAGGCAGGCATGCAGCAATGACGTATTACCATACAAATCCTTCTTATTTAATTTTGCATTATAATTCAGCAAGTATTGAACTATCTGTTAAAGGAAACACAACATTTTTGTAATTCTTCACTACAGAAATACAATACTATGTTTTAATACAAAAGTCAAATACATGAAGATCTTTAACAAACTGTTGGAACAGAGACAGAGATCTTTGTATAGTGCACATGCAGTTATAAAATACAAACGCAGTATCAAGTTTTATATGCAGATCACAGAAAAATGATTCTAAATTTGCACCAAGTATCAGTTAGGTGACAGATTAAGCATTACATACAATTCCAGGGATCCCATTACCAGAAGAGACATTAGAATTGTGATAAGGATACACCAGATTCATTGGAATGTCTGAATGAATTCTTGACGATTGTTTAATGAAGTGTACTTAAAGACGCCAAAGGCAATCACCTATATTGTGTGACATCCATCTACATGTATGAAGGTGCCAAACTGATCATATTGATCATTTTATACCTTGATCTTTTTGTCATCAAGAATCAAATAGCTGTTGGCTAATGTTTTGTTTTTCAACATTTAATTCTGCAGATATCTTTTGTCTTTAATTGGTTTGTGTCCAGTTATTTAGAAGGGCGAATACAGGTGGTTCTGCTATAACATGTTTTGTTAACTCGAATTGTCTGTAACACCATTGATGAATAATGAACGCTGTTTGGATTACACAAACTTTCTGCTGTACAGGTTTACTGATTTTCTGTAGCAATTTCCATCTAACACGATTTTCTATAGCACGAGGTCACACAAGAATACAACTATCGTGTTATAGGAGAACTACCTGTATTTATACCCTAACATTTCCAAATGTGTGGTGTGTTAATCAGCTTCGTTGAAGTCTGGTTTTCACAATAATCACTAATTTTGTTATTTACTAAAGAACCTGGTTCATCCTAATGTAAAGGATGAAGTTGACGAGAGAGAGAGAGAGAGAGACAGAGACACAGACACAGACACAGACACAGAGAGATGGAGACAGTGCACTCATTCATTCTCAAGCCATGTCAACAGGTTTACAAACCCAGATCAAAATGTGAGGAACAGAAGGAGACATTAGAAGAATTCTTTTTATACAACACTATTTCGTAATTTTCAATAGTTTACCCAATACAGAGATTTTATTATTTAAAAATAAATTTAATAACAAATAGAAGAACCGGAAAAATGGAATTAGAGTTCATTTCAAGTTGAAGAGCAAGCACTGGGCCTTAAGGCCTTCTGTTGCACTAAGTTTTACATTGGCTAGTCAACCCAAAAGAATGAGAAATTGTAGAAGAATACCAGTTATTTGAACAAGGAATGTTGTGAAAAATAGTCCAATTTTCTCTTTGAGGTGCATGCATTAATATCTCATTAAAACCTAAATAAAAACCAAAAGAACTGTGGATGCTGTAAATCAGGAACAAAAGCAAAGTTGCTGGAAAAGCTCAGCAGGTCTGGCAGCATCTGTGAAGAAAAAATCAGAATTAACATTTCGGGTCCAGTGATCCTTCCTCAGGGAGGGCTCCGAGGAAGGGTTACCGGATCAGAAAAATTAACTGACTTTTTCTTCAGAGATGCTGCCAGACCTGCTGAGCTTTTCCAGCAACTTTGCTTTTGTTCATTAAAACTTAATCCCATCTCATTTACAAATAGATTGCTATTCTCCCAGGTGCTGGTGAGAAACAAGATGGTGCCAATTTCCTCACTGGAAATTCCTAGCAGCTGCAGCTTGCTAGCATCTTCTCCAGGCCTCCATGCTAGCCAGCACTCCCCAAAACCTCAAGGCATGCTTCCTGAGCAGCAGCTGCCTCCATCTGCTAAGGGGCAGCATCAGTAATGCACCAGTCTCATCACATTATCAGGGCACATCTCGGATTGACCTATAACAACTCAGTACCCCACAACTGCACTTCTGAGCTCACCAACATTTTACATAACTTTGTTGCCAGTCTGCTTGTGTATGGGGTTGGCACCATCTCATGCAACAGAACAGGGTGCATCTCCGGGTTCTTGTAAAACCAAAAAAAAAAAAAATCCGCATATGCTCAAAATTTGAAACAAACACAGAATGCTGGAGAAACGGCATCTGTGAAACAGAGGTGAAAGAGTTAATGTTTGAGAGTCTTGTGCGACTCTTCTTCAGAAACTCTGCAGCTTACACTCGCATGTGTTCCAACCAAATGGTCACGTCTGAAAATCTAAATTGTCCACTTAAGGGACACTACAGTAAGACTATACTATCCTCTTTCAGAAAAGGAGTTGTAGTGCCCGAGTGAGGATGAAGTGCAGAGGGAAGGAAGGCCTGAAAGGTGGGAGTGTAGTTGGTTAAGAGCCATTGAGGGAAGACTTTGCAGGCAACAATTACAGCGATAGCACATGAGCCTTTGTTAAGCAAAGGCATTAAGAGATATGGGCCAAAGGTGGGTATATGGAGTTAGGCCGCATATCAGCTATGATCTCACTGATTGGTGGAGCAGGCTTGAGGGGTTGAGTGGCTTACTCCTGTTCCTAAGTAATGAATACAGTGTGATACTGAATTTCAATACAGGTGATTTTCTCTTTGCTTACCTGGAGGTCATTGTGTTGGCAAGCCAAGTGAAGTGGTGTTGCATTATGGGAATTTTTCATATTGACGTTGGCACCATGGCGCAGAAGAAGTGAGACCAGGTCAAAGTGCCCGTGTAGAGCAGCCACGTGTAATGGAGTAAAACCATCTTGATTGGCAGAATTCACACTCAGACCATTGATAGTAATACTGGAAAGTTTCTATGGAGATCAAATTAGTCATTAGCCTTTTATGCTTAACATGGTTTAATATACACAGGATATCCCGTTTTAAGTAACCCCGTGTAAAGCTTTCTTGCTTGAATTATGTTTTTGTTTTAAATGTCCTCTCTCCTTTTGCCATTCCACATTTTAACATTCCTTACTGTCCAGTCATGTCTTGCATCAGCACGGACACTACAGTGGGTGCCATTGTGTCCGTGCCCTGCAGTTAAAGATTACCTTTTTCTAAACAGTTCTCTGCTAAAGTTATTGAAGTAAATTTCATTTTTAATCCAAGTTCTAACTTTCTCTGCTGTTTGTATATATAGTAGCAGAGGACCCACTGCGGTCTTAGCTTTTTAAAGAAACTCTGCTTTACTACATTCTACAGATTTTTTAAATTGGACAGGTACAATAGTTGAGGGATCTGCAGGACAGGTAGAGTAAACTGTAAATTTTGGAGTCATGTTGAGGTTGTATAAGACATTGGAGAGGAGTCTTCTGGAAAACTGTGCTGAAAGCTGGGGAGGATTCAGAACAAATTTATCAGGACGTTGCTGGATATGGATGGTTTGAGTTATAAAGAAAGGCTGGGACTTTTTTCACTGGAACATAGGAGTTTGAGAGGTGACCTTATAGAGGTTATAAAATCATGAGGGATTTTCGCTAGGATGAAGGATTTCAAGACTACGGTGCACATTGCTAAGGTGAGAAGAGAAAGATTTAAAAAAAGACACACTCTTTTACAGAGTGTGGTCCTTCTCGAGGAAGTGGTGGGTGTGGTTACAATAATGTTTAAGACATTTGGATAAGTACATGAATAGGAAAGGTTTGGAGGGATATGGGCCATGTGCAGGCAGGTGGGACGAGTTTAGTTTGGGATTATGTTTGGCATGGACTGGTTGGACCGAAGGTTCTGTCTCCGTGCTAAGAATACACAGTAAAAGACATGTATGGCACACTATTTTGAATCTCACAGGGCTTTTATATTACTTGTATCACGTTTTATAGCTCAATTCAAGAGCAATTTATGTTTGTATTACATTGTCCTAGCTTATTGCAACAATAAGTGATGCAAAAAGGCAATTATTTGAGAGTTACAGACCAGGCAGAATTTTTATTTATGTGTGTCAAGTTTTCCACATTCCATTTACTTTTCTAATGTTCATGCAACCTTAGTACAGATGTTTTTCCTGTAAATCAAGAGCTGCATTTTGGATTAAACATACACCTCAGCTACTGGAAGCAATTATGTTGCAGGAAAAGGCACAAACCTTTTGTGCTGGCTCACACTTTGGACACTGACACAAAGGATGACAGAATTCTGATTTCAACACAAGGCCTTCCTCTTCCTCCGGATCTTCATCCATCCATTCTAATAGATATCGAACCTACAATTAAACACAAAGGAGGTAATCTTCAAAGCAGAAGGAAGGGGTGGAGATAGGGGAGCAATCTGCTGGAACAACACATCCACGGTTTCTTTTTCTGCTGAGAAAATTCAGTCACCTGATCACAATTCAACTGTACCCAAAATTCCAAGATAACAATGCAACCAGGTGAGGAAAGATGAATCTGCTCCCTTCTTTTCAACCACCCCAGTTGACCACAATAAAGATTTTGAATTCTTCCCAGCATGAGATTACAATTCAGCCCTCACACCCTCACTTCCCTCCCACAACAACGATAGGGTACCCTTGTACTTACCTACTATAACCACCAGCATCCACGTCCAGAGGATCAATAGCTGCCATTTCCGCCACCACGAGACACATATTCTCCTCCCCTCCCATCAGCCTTCTGCAAGGACCGCTCCCTCTGGGAGGCCCTGGTCCACTCCTAACAACAACTGCACCCCCACTCCCCCTAACCCCCACAGCACCTTCCCCTGCAACCACAACAAGCGTAACACCTGCCCATTTACCTCCTCCCTCCCCACTATCCAAGAGCCCAAATATACCTTCCAGGTGAAGCAGCACTTCACACAATCTAGTCTGCTGCATTCGCTGCTCACAATGTGGTCTCTTCTGCATTGGGGAAACAAGGCATACACTTGGTGAAAGACCACAAAAAAGACCGAGCTTCCAGTTGCCCACCACTTCAACACACCACCTTGTTCCCTGACTAACATCTCTGTCTTGGGCTTGCTGCAATGCAGCACAAGGTGGAAGAACAGCCCCTCATTTTCTGCTTGGGAACACTATAGCCTTCTGAACACAATATTGAGTTCAACAGTTTTAGGACTTGAGGACCTTCCCCCATGTCTTACCCCAAACCCTACACACCAGGCCTTGCTGTCATGTGGTCGGCTATTGCACACAACCCATTGTTAGCCAGTAATGGTCTCCATTAATAGTTATTCATTCTCCTAGGCTGATTAATATCCACTCCTTTGTCTGTCCAACTGTTCTTCTCTCTCTTTGGACTATATCTCCGCCAATCGTTTGTTCCTTACCCCCTGCCCCCATCCTATTTTCTGCATAAAAACCAACCTTCTCCTAGCTACCATCAGTTCTGAAGGAGGCTCACTGGGCGCAAAATGTTAATTCAGATTTTGCTCCACAGATGCCACCAGACATGCTGAGCCTTTCAAACAATTTCTGTTTCTTTTCATTAGTTAAAAATTTACTATTGCTAATCTGAGATAAACAATGCCATGTCAAGCATACAGCTTTTGGACAATCACACACACAGCTACAAAGTTATAACAAAGTTGATGTCTTAGACCATCAGCAGTAGAAAATATTGCAGCTAATTTCTGTGGAGAGGGGGTGCAAGGGAGGAAACGTGCGTGAGACAGCAACAGAGAGAAAGAGAGTGTGAGAGAAAATGCACAAGAGAGATGCATGAGAGGGGCACGAGGGAAGGCATGCGCAAGAGACAGGCATGACAGATAGCATGCACGTGCAAGAGAGAGTGCAAAGAATTCTATAAATTGGTTAAATGCGACTTCCCTTTCACAAAACCATGTTGAGTCTGCCCAATTTCCTTGAGCTTATCCAAATGCCCTGCTACGTCATCTTTAATAACAGCTCCTAGCATTTTTCCAACAGTAGATGTTGAGCTAACTGTCTTGTAGTTTCCTGCTTTGTCTCCCATCATTTTTTAATTAATAAAAAAATTGCATTTGTGAACATCCAATCAAATGGGACTCCTGATTCAAGAGAGTTTTGGAAAATTAAATTCAATTTATCCACTATCTCACTAGCCACTTCTTTTAAGACCCTGGTATGGAGTCCTTCAAGACCTGGACGCTTTGCAGACTGCAGCTCCAACAATCTCCTCAGTATCACTTCTCTGGTGATTGCAGGTTTCCCAAGTTCCTCCCTCAAGGCCATTTCCTCATTTAAAGCTGTTCTCAGGAGGTTATTTTTATCATTGAAAATGAAGATCAATGCAAAATATTGGTTAAATTATCAGCCACCTCTATTTTTCAGCATTAATTGTCTTAGTCTCATTTTCAATAAGGTCTACGCTCACTTTGTTAACTCCTTCCTTTTCTAAAAACGTGCACTCAGTATTTGCCTTATATTTCTAGCTAACTTACTCAATCAATTACTTCCTTTTTTTTGGTGTTCTTGGTACTCTGCCCAATCTTCTGACCTGCCACCCGTTTTTGTACAATTGCATGCTTTCTCTTCAAATCCGATATCATTTTTAGCCTTTCTAGTTAATCACAAATAGTGGATCGTCAGTTGAAATTGTTTCACTCTAAAATGAATCTTTTCTGTGCATTCTGAAATAGCTCATTAAATGTTTGTCAATGCAGTTCCATTGAGCTAATCTTTAACCTAATCTGACAATTCATTTTAGTCAGCTCTGATCTCATATCCTCATAATTGTTCTTATTTAAATTTTAAAAACCACACAGTCTCAGAGCCACGTTTCTCTCCCTCAAACTGAATGTAAAATTCAAATTGTATTATGGTCATTGCTACCCAGAGGCACCTTTAATACGATATTAATAAGTAATCCTATCTCACTGTACAGTATCAGGTCTCTGGTTAACTTCAACATTGATTCAGTGGCCCAAATTTCCATACAACAGTTTAATTCGGATGGAATCAAATTAAATAGCACAAAGTTTCACTGAAATTTTAAGCAGAAGTGAGTTGCTACAATAAATAACTTGAGTATCTGTGACACTTTTGCAATAATTCAAAGATCTTTCCCTGATGCTTCCCCACCCACACCCACCTATGCCCCAGGTCAGAATGGTGAGTTTCTATTGGGGGGGATTACTCCCCTAGTAGAATCTCCAGACCTACATATTGTATGAATTGCCTCTAGTGCATGATAATATTTTCTGCCTTTTTGGCTAGACAGGCTGGACATCTTATTTGATTTCCAGTGACTATAACTGGAGAGGATAAGAGTTAAAACTAGGTATTCCTACCCACAATGACACATGAAAAGATACACAATTTGTATCCTGCAAGACACATCCAGCTTAATTGCCCATTACTACAATTTTGTTTTGCATTTGTAGTAAAAGTCAAAGAATGGTACAGCACGGAAACAAACCCTTCAGCCTAACTCATTATACCGATGAAGTTTCCTAAACTGAACTAGTCCCATTTGCCTGCATTTGGCCCATTTCCCTCTAAACGTTTCTCATCCATGTACGTGTCCAAATGGCTTTCAAATGCTGTAATTGTACTTGCCTCCGTTTCCCCTGGCAGCTCATTCCATACACACACCACCCACTGTGAAAAAGTTACTCCTCGGTTCCCTTTTAAATCTTACCCATCTCATCTTAAACTTGTGCCCATTGTACACAACCAACTCCTGTAATATTAAAAGATCTAAACAGTGCACTCTACGCAAAGCTTAGTTTATTCCTATTTTCCAAATTACTAATCTTTCTTTTACTGTAATTAATTATGAAAGCTTGCTGAGTTAAGCAAAGGACAGAAGGAGAGCAGGATACTGAGTGACCATTCAATAAATTATACATGAATTCCTGCTGTCCAATCAGTCATCACTGTTTTCCTTTCAGTTTAATACCCTGTTAATACCTTTAGAGTGGATTTCCAGGATAATGGCAAGGTTAACAGAGGGCCATTTAAAACAGCTACATGCTGCATCTTCTCATTTCCAATCCAGATACCAAATTATAATAAATAAGTGACTGAACATTTATGTGGCAGCTTTCCGCTATACCCAGCTGAATGGTCTAAATATATTGATGTAGTAATCCACTAATTTACAAAGGAAAATAATGCACCTTTAATTAATTAAAAGAAAAAAAATGAGGTAGATTATTAAACTACACATCAACTACATTGCCCATGCTACCACATAAGTAAACAAGGACTTTGGACAGCTAATACAAAATATTTACTCAACCTTACATAGCTGGAAATTTGAATACACTCTGTTTGAATTTTTAGAATGTTTTATTTGCCCTCAAGGCTCTCTCAACAGGAGCTTGTTTCATTATGGTATTCGGTTCCATTACAAAATAACTGGCACCAGTCAAGTCAGAGTGCACAACCAATTTAAATGTCCAATAAAACTTCTTTTCCGAAAGAGAGATAATCAAAATTAATTTGAATTTATTTTTGCTCTGGCAACAAAATCCAAACCTTTGCATTTTCATTCATTGGGACTACATCAACTCTTGCCCAGTTGATAGCACTCTTTCCTCCAAAAAGGTTTTTGGGTCAAATTCCACTCCAGGAGGTGAACACAAAAATCGAAGTTGATCTCCTTAAAGGTGGGGTGCTCCATTGTTGAAGGCACCATCTCTTAAATGCAAGTCTCCAAAGAGAAAATGGTCAAAACAGGGTGAAAGTGCCAGCAGCATAAAAGACAGACTACATCTCTTCTAGAGATAAGAGTGACAATCTGGGTGGAGCAAATAGTGAATTGTGGAAATCCATGTGTTCATCTGCTGATTTTTCACAAAATCTTTTCTCTGGAACTGTAGGCTGTCATTACCAATGAGGTCAGTATGAAGTGACAAGAACAGACTGTAGAATCAAGTGAGCTAGAAACCAGGACTGAAGGAGATCAGAACCAAATGAATCAGAGGCTTTTAAAACAAAGAAGAAGCTGCCACTGCTCATCAAGCACCAGTTGGAAACAAAGCAGCAATGTTTTATAATGGCTATTGAAAGTCAATTAGAGATTTTATATGTAAAGAATTTGATCTCAAGTGTTTTAATCTGCAAATTAATTATATAATGTAAATAAAACCTATTACAACTGCTTAAAGTTTCTTTGAAGTAACTGTGAGGTGTGGCATTATCTGGAAGTTCATTTTCTTCACAGTTAGTAACAGTTGTTTTGAGATAAGAAAGTTTCCTTATTGTATTTGAATATTTCTGTCACATCACAAACTACCAAGTTGTGAAGTAGAATAGATTGGAGTGATGAATATTATTTTAAAATAAATTACACAGACTCCTATATTGACAATTTTACCATGCCGTACAACATAACTCTTAGACTGTTTGTGGGCAAGTGGTGTCATATTGTTAGAACTTTGACAGCTGTTTACAGTTTACTAATATGCATTTGGTGAAAATCCATCAGCACATACTAATGAGAAGAAAGCTTGGCATGATGTGCCTGCACAACAACACATCAACCATATAACGGTGCTATGTGTTACTACAATTAACAGGACAGTTCGTCTAGAAGGACCAGAGTTTTGTATTCTGGATAAATGTTTCCAAAACATCCATTTTATTATAATCCTGAAAGCATTGCTCCTGATCTTGAGAATTAAAACGCAATCTGAATTAAAATAAAACAAAGCACTTCAAGGCTATTTTTCTTTATATTATTCTAATCCACACATTAAAGCTTCATGGTGTACAAATCAAAATCTATTTAGAAACTGTACAAATTTTAAATCAGATGTGTCTTCTCCAAATATTTTCCAAAGTACATTTTACATCAGTTCCTTAGAAGTATAGAGGTTGATGTTTATGTCCAGCCAAATACAGTTTACTTTGTGCATATGAATCTAAGGTCCATTCATAAAATGAAAAATGAATGAACAGCATACTTAAAAATCACAAAACCTACTATTCAAGTGTCAGTATTTACTTGGCACTTTGCCAAATCAGCAAAGAAACCACATGTCTATCCCTTCAACTAATTTCAATAGGTCCAGTTTTGACTGGCTGAACTTACCATTTCTACATCTCCATCAGCTACAGCACGCAATAATTTTTCCACCTGCAATAAAATTGCAACAAGCTAAGCTCCTTCTCAATAATAAGTGAAGAGGAAGGATTATCTGCTTTAGTACAATGCTTTGCAGCAGTTTTATAATCTGATCAGCAGGGATTACAAAGATGTTAAAATTACAGAGTCAAGATTTTTAAAAATCCACTTCTTAACTGTGTGCAGGCTCAACATGAAAGTCTTGCTTTCAGATACCTTATTAGCAAAGGTTTTGTGTGACAACATAAATGAAACAAAAGATTAACCCTCGAAACATTATTTATGCTTTGTATGGTCAGCCAAAAGCTTTCAATTCCAGCCAAAATCTGAAAATAAAAACTTTTCAGTAATTTTCTTGGATGCTAAATTATTTTACATTAATTATCAGTCTCATCATTAAAACATTCACTTATTCTTATAAATGCCATTACTAGACATTGTTGATTGATTAACAGCTCACTACAGACTTATTCAGGGCTATTAGGGATGGGCAGTAGATGTTTAAGACAGTGACATCCATATCCTATGTATGAATTTTTTTAAAAAAATTCTAAACTGTAAAATTATTTTGAGTCTGCACCTGCCCCACCATAATGTGACAATTGGGAGTAAATAGCTTTGTGACTTGAAATAACGAGGTAACAAAGCACTTTGGTGGCACAGTGGTTAGCACAGCTGCCTCACAGCACCAGGGTTCAATTCCAGCCTCGGATGATTGTCTATACAGAGTTGCAAGTTCTTGCCCGGTCTGAGTGGGTTTCTGTCAGGTGCTCCAGTTTCCTTCCACAATCCAAAGATGTGCAGGTTAAGTGGATTGGCCATGCTAAATTGCCAATAGTGTCCAGGGATGGAAAAGCCAGGTGGATTAGCCATGGGAAATGCAGGGTTGCAGGAATAGGGTGGGATACTCTTCAGAGGGGCAGTGTAGACTCGATGGGCCGAAAGGCTTGAATCCACACTGTAGGGATTCTATGATTTAAGTAAAAACATGCACCACTAATCCACCTCCTTGATCAAAAAAATGAAATTTATAGGTAAAATTAATTTCAAAATTTGGAATGACTTAGAACTTTGATACTCACTCATTACCTACACTGCATTGGGTAGAATAATGTACTATATGTTTATGACTTTAAAATTACATTTTTAAATTTTGTATAAGTTATACAGAAGTAGGATATAATGAAGACAGAAATGACAAAGTATTTAACTAATTTTAGCTGTAAAACAAACTTAAGACAAATTTTAAAATATGGGGCAATACCATTGGCTGAAAAATATTTTTCAGATGAGATATAAAGTTGGTAGATCACTGATGATACTTGTATTAATTTAAATTTTATTCTGCAGTATACAAACTGGTTACATGTTCGAGAAGTGAAATAATTAGTTTATCTAGCAGTGTGGAACATTCCTAAATCAAATTGGTATTCCGGTTTGATTTCTTTGCAAATGTGTAGAAAAAGAGAGGGTTCACTTTGACGCTCTATTCACTGCTAAAACAAAGCAGAGCAATTTGTTTCGTAGATCTCTAGATTTAGAGGTTGAAGAGACATAAGAACGTGTGGAGAAATTGTCCACAGTAAGATAAAATAAAACTGCTTTCACCTCTTTATATTTGCCTTTCTCTTCTTCAGCCTTTGTTTCAACTGATATGGAGGAGACCGTTGAAAGAAATGATTTCTGACTACCAGCATCAGTGGAAGGCTGAGTTGATCTATCAACCGACTACAGAAAGCAATGGTTAAGTTAGTACAAGGTAAATCAATGCAAATAATAGTTACTAAAAATATAATTCAAAAAACTGAAGGCTTTGAAGAAAAGAGGAACACAACATGATAATGAAAGACAGCAAAAAAAGTGTGCAAAATAAATAAGTGCATTTTCACATTCTAACAAAACAACGAAATATACTTAACTGCTTTTACATTTAAAGAAAAAGGGCAAGTTTAGACAGACAACTTGGCATTGGTAGTTACCTCTGGCATGCTCTGTCGCCGGTCATTGTCAAAGTAGGTAATTTCCAGCAAATCTAAAATCTAAGAGCAGAGACCAACACATTTCTTTAACAAAAAGTTTAATTACCTGCTAACAATATTCTTTTCATTCAGTCTGCAGATACAAATGCTCAGGTTCAAAATGAAAATTTCTTACAGTTAAAAGAAATTTTGCTGCACAAAATCAAAAGGTTAACATGAATCAGCTACACAACATATCTTGATGTTCCTCCCAAACATTCATCTTATCTTTCCTCTTCTTAATTTTGACCATTTTCATCCTTGAATTTCTGGAATTTTTCCATTCATTTCTTGTCTTGTGTTTGCAAACTCTCCAACACTGCAACATCCTATGGTCAAGTGAGTTTTCTTGCCAGACTGCCACCATAAATTTTACTTTTAGCAAAGAGCAATAAGGCATTTGATAAAATTACTCCTGATTGTGCTAAAAGAAAGCCAATCCCATGGATCATGAACTGCAAAGAGCACAAAGTTTAGATTCTTTTCTCTCCATAACATACCACTATGTCCTGGGGAACTCTCTCATTTTAAAGGTTCAACTTTTAAGATTTGACAAACAATGACCATCATATTATCTTGCTTTATAAAGTTACTCATTGAGTAAAGTCTCTTTTTAAGGATAAAATTAAAATTCATGTGTTGATTTGTAAAGAGAACTCAATCCAAGGGAGAAAGATCTCACACACAACTTTGTATATAGATTTTTTTTTGTTAAATTGACACACTTGGCCAAGTTATTTTTGTAAGTAGCCCCAAACTAATAAACTGACGTGAGATAATCTGGTACCTAATGAAAAGTTGGATTTATTGCCTAGTTAAAATCTGCTGAAGCATTTATGTTACTTTTAAAAATTTGATTCTCAAATGCTTAAATGGGCAAAACATATAAATTGTCCCATCCCTTCCTTCATTTTTGTGAAGACAAATTAAATTAACAGCAAAAGATAAATGCCAATCTTGGCGTTTGAAATACAATTTGATTACAGAATTATTTCTTTTCTAGTAGCAAAGCTTTGTGATTATGAAACTTCAGAAGTGCTGACTGCATACTTGTGCTACCAAATTCAATTTTACCACAATTCTCACAGTAATCCTAGTAGTCATGTGTGGATAGTTAGATACAGCAACCTAATTTTCAAGATTGAATCCTATATAAAATTCAGCTTCTCTCTATTCATCATCCATAGCAATATCTGTTTCTCCTTCTAAATAGTTAATATGGATAAACTGCATGATCTTGCAATATGAACCTATGCAATGTTTAACATCATCAACACATAGGTCAATATAAAGTTTAGCTTGTATTACCTTAGAATTAAGTGCACATTGTAAAGGTGTTTCTTTCATTTTGTTCTGAATTTCATTACTAGCACCATTCTCCAGCAACACCTGAATGATGCCATCATAACCCCATCGCGCAGCAATGTGGAGAGGTGTATCACCTTTGTCATTTGTCATGTTTAATTTGCAGGTATTTAAATGGTAATACACTAGAGCTTTGACACACTACAAAAGAACAAAAATAAAACTATTAGTTTCGCTAAAAGAACAAATATTGTATAGTTACATCTTTCTTTTTAGTTCTATTCTATCTATCAGAATACTTTTGGAAGGCCACCTCAGAAGGAAATTTTAAAAAGATGACCAAACAAATTGGTTAGTGTACTCAATGCAGACAGTTTGTTTCTAATAATTACAGTAAACTGTCCAGACTTTCAATTACATTCCCTCAACATTAAATAGCTATATTGGTAAATTCATCATTACATTACAGGTTACTGAACTTGTTATCGACTAGCACATCCTGAAAAACAGCTGTGAGGAGTAGGTTTTTTCCAAAACTTAGTTAACAAGAGATGCCAATACAATGAAGAAACTAAATATTTTCGAATTTCAGGTGATAGCTCTTTAAAAAGTGAAGCAAGGGAAACCCTCTGGTAACTTCTTCACTTCACCATGAAAATGATGATTTGGCCATATATTCCATTGCTAATTGTGGGAGCTTGCTGTGTACAATCAAACTGGTATATTTCCTATATTATAACAGGGGCTAGACTTCACATATATTTAATTGGTTGCCAAATGGCTTAGAACATCCTCCCATATAAATGCAAGTCATTTGCCTTCTTTATGTGTGAGGAAACCTTTTGACTCTTGACAAAAGATATGTTGTTCAAATAGTATTTCAAATCACTTTCAAAGTCTATGTCCTGTCCAATCAATTTTATTGTCAAGTACAAAACTACAAGCTAAAATAGATTTCAGGAAAAGATCTAATGCAAATTGACTTACTCAACTTTTAACAAAAAACCCAAAAGAACTGCAGTTGCTGGAAATCAGAAAAACAAACAGAAATTGCTGGAAAAACTCAGCAGGTCTTGCAGCATCTCTGGAGAGAAATCAGAGTTAATGTTTCAAGTCCAGAGACCCTTCAGAACCGATTGTAGCTAGGTAAAGGTTGTTGTATACGTTGAAGATAGGGGTGGGTGGGGGAAGCATTAAATCGATAGATGGAGATGGAGATGGAGATGGAACCCAGAGAGAGAAAAAATAGCTGGGCAAATCAAAAGAATAGGTAAAGATCAGCTTCGGAGAATGAATGGCTGCAAGTAGGGACTACTGATAGCTGATAATGGATTGGTTGTGGTGGCAGCCCATGTGATGACAACTTCTGGGGTGTGGAGGTTGGGGTAAGGACATGGGAGACAGTACTCAGGTCCTAAAATTGCTGAACGCGATAAGGAGTCCCGAAGGCTGCAGGGTCCCCAAACAGAAAATGAGGCACTGTTCTTCCAGATTATACATGTATACCAACCTTTTACTAGCTACAATCTGTTCTGAAGAAGGGTCACTGGACCCGATACATTAACTCTGCTTTCCCTGGACAGATGCTGTCAGACCTGCTGCGTTTTTCCACTAATTTCTGTTTTTATTATTCAACTATTAGACTTGATAGTCATTAGAAGCTTTGTATCCCTGTGCTGTTACATCTATATCAGAAGACCAAATAGAAATGCAGCATCATGACTCAGGAAACCGGCAAGGGGGCACAGGTTTCGTTTACTGAATTTGACTTTTGTTACTGTGCCTTTCTCCATTGGGCGAGCACTTTGGCCATCCTAGGTCTGCATAAGAAAATGCTATGCACAAGCACAAGCTAGTAAATTTCTATATTCCTAGTTTGCATTGGATTCTCTGATCTCTGCCAACAGAATAGAAAGGAGATGCCAATGGAGAGCTCAATGCTATCAGCTATAATTCCTACTTTTGATCACTAGCTAAGCTGAGACCTAGAATTATTCAAACAGATCTCAGCAAGCAGCACCAGTTGCTGGACAAAAAAAAAAGGTAAGAAGAGAAAATGGGAGAAACAGGGGCTAACATGATGCTCATATGAAGCCAGTTGAGGTTCATCAGTGCTACATGACACTTTTTAAAACATACCATGATCAACAATGTAGTAGAAATACAATACACTCAGAAGGTCAAAATAGCAACCTTGGCCAATGCCATTTCTATAAAGCCCTCCAAGCCTATTATTACCTGCCCTACAACATTCCTATTTTTGACTTTGGCTTCTTACATGCCCTTTCCTGCTTTCCTTTGGTCGTCTATTGGTAGTTGTGCCTTTAGAGTATGGATCCAACATCTCTGAATTTCCTCTTTAAATCCCACCTCGGACTGGCTGATCCTTCTCCTCCAAGATCTTCCTTAAAATCTACTACTTTGACAATGCATTTAGCCAGCCAGCTTCTGGCTCAGTTGCCATTACCTCTATGAAATGCATTGAGACTAAAAAAGAAAAAAGGCTTACTTTTATGTATTATCTTTCAGAGTCTCAAGATGTCTACAAATACTTTAGAAGTGATGTCACTGGCGCAATCTAGGATATTTTACTATATTAAAAGCATTAGATAAATGCAAGCTTGCTGTTGTTGATATTGTTAACCATTAGGCTACTGAGAGCTCATTGCAAGGTCAAAAACTGGATAGGGAGTTACAGAAGCAAACAGGAGACATTTTGGAGACAGAGAGTGTGATAAAGGAAAGAGATCAGTGGGAACAGAATGTGGACAAAGGAAGAGATGAGGCTAAGTTAGGGAATACTATAGGTGTGGGATTATAATGGAAGCAAATGGTCAAGTTATATTCCTGGAAGATTTACAACCACATTTATACTTAAGACTTCATGTAAGTTGAATTCTGTTCAATATGCAAACTTACATCTTCATGACCATGCATGCAAGCCAAATGAAGTGGAGTATTGCCATTATTATCTTGTGCTTCAGTGCTAGCCTTGTAGTCCAGAAGAAGCAACTAAACATTTAAAAGAAAGGTGTCAAAATCTGTCTGCAACCTAAAAGCGATTCAGTAAAACTAGCAAACAAGACATCAATAATACATTTTTTGAAGTTACATGTAAAATCAGAGTTTTTTTGGGCAGAAAGAATCTGCAGTTAATTTCTTAACCTGTCTGCAGTTTATGGACACTGATTCAAACACTACAGCACTGTTTTTATGACCAGAATATCCTGAACACACTAGTGGAAATGTGGTATTTTGTCTCATGTCCACTATATTATATAAAATTACTAAAATAATTCCTTCATAGACAATTAGTTTATCTGTCAAAACTTAAAATGCTCCAGTAACTGGCAAGCGCTCTCTTTTGTTTGTAATCTTCTATTCCAAATAATCAATCAGCTTTCAGGAATGTCTTGAAACTCAAATTTACTTACAGTCACATTTTGATACCCTTTCTGACAGCACAGGTGAAGTGGGGTGGACCCATGATAATCTGTAGCATTAACTGCGCTTCCCTTTTCAACTAATAGGTCAATCAATGATGCTTGGCCTGGAGGATAAAATACTTGCGTTAACAATTAACTTAGAAAAACATTTTATGAGAACTATTCTAAAAGTGCCAAATTAACAAGCTGCCCTTTGCATAGTTCTCGACAAATATTTTAATTTAAACATTAAATTGAGAGATAAATTTTAAATCTGAGGATTTAAACAGACACAAGTTACCCAGCTGTAGAAATCTGATCACTGCACAAATGCAATGCTTACCACAGAAAGCAGCTACATGCAATGGTGTATAACCCCGGTCATCTCTAGAACATGGTGTGACAATAGATGGGTCATTCAACCGTCTACAAAATAGAAAAGTCATCAGATACTTGATTCAATTATACAAACACAGATATGTTAAATAACCAAAAGTCAGCTAATTGGCTAAAAAACAAATTTGCTCGTGCAATAACAAAGTTTCCCCCGGAAGTTGTATGTACATAATCTTAACTGCAGGTTGGACATACTCCATAGACTTTAAATGCCCCCTTGGCATTATCCAGCACATAGTCACCTTGGAAAAGGTACAGACTGGATAATATACCAGTTTCAGCTCTGTTGAAACAGCTAGTCCCCTGCACCTCTCAAATTTTGGCTGGCGCATACTGATAGATAAATTTTTCAGTGCTTTGCAGGAGAATTAAATATTACTGCTAAAGTAATAATAAATTCCTTTTTGCAGCATTCCCATCAAGCATGTGTTAAGAACACTACAGATTTACCATTTTAACTAATAATAATCCTGTTCTCAGATTTTTGTTGCCTGTCCAGTCTCAATCCCCAACTGTCCATTTCACCATTCTTTCTTAATTTTCTTTTAGTCCATTTAGACACGTCCCCTTCCCCTTGCTTAACCCAAGTATGCCAGCTTTCCTTTCCTCCCCATCTCTAATCCAATTTGTCACTGTTCCTCTGCCTTCCTACCAGGTTCAAGCCTCCCTTGGATAAGTCCACAGCAACACACTGTACTGTTCTCTGCATTATCTGGAGAACATATGATCATCCATGTTGCTGCCTCCTTAACAGCAGAACAGACTTTAGCCCACCCCAAGTGCTTTCAGGAGGATACAATGACAAGTTCAAGTCAGTATAAATTCAAGCTGGGAACAATACAATATGGTGGCAAGCTTCAGGTTCAGCTCAAAACAGTGAGAATTCAAAAGGTCCCAATTGGTTCAGTCAGTTATTTTTCATGCTTTTACAGCCCAATAAAACAGAAATGAGCAACTGTTAACTTACAGTCACATGCATATTATGGGGCCCAAAAATTGTGGTTCTATACCAGATCCTATTGAACATGTTGTTATGATGACAGAGGAACCCCAAAATATTCACAGACATGTTAAACTTTCTATTACAATAATTTAAAACAAGGGGCTATAGCCAAAACAGTGCTGCTGATGAAAATTAAGTGGCTGCCTGCAGAACTAGACCTTGGAATGTCGCACATGACAATACATCCAGAAAGCTTTAAGGGATAGAGTTACAAAGGTGGAATGCACTACCAACTGAACCATAATCTCAGACTGTGAATATGATGGTAGAAAAGACTGCAGTCTTGGAGAGAGAGATTTTTGGGATCTTCCTGTTTCAAAGGATTCAAGGGTTAAAAGCTAGTTGAATCACGCCGCAGTGTGCTACTGGAAGGTGGTGTGACAGGAGAAGCAATGGTGTTGTGACAATGTCAGTGGGCTAGTAATGCAAAACCCCAGATTAATGTTCTGGAGACAGGGGTTCAAGTCTCACCATGGCAGATGGCGAAATCTGATTCAATAAAGGAAAAAAAAGAAAAGAATCCGGAACTAAAAAGATAATGGAATAAAATTTTAGAAAAATGGCTGAGGTATTAATAGTCTGGGTTTAAATGCTAGTGTGCTGTGAAGGTCACAGTGGAAGAACTTATCACACATAATGCCTATAAAGGATTTTCTTGCTATGAATGCCAGAAGCCAGCTGCCAATTAGCCACTGTCAAAGGAAAACACAAAAGAATTTCAACTAACCTGCAAAGCAAAGAACCTGAAATTTTCTTCTCTTCTCAAATAACCAGAGACTGAACTTTAATTTTTTTGTTTTGAGTACACTTCCCATTTCCAATTTGTTTGCATTACTATTTCCTCTCACATTTAACAACTAATAAACTCTCCCATTAGCTCAAGGAAACCTGGTTATATTGGGTCTTTTAAAAACAAATTAATTTGGCTCAAGAGGAAGGTATCCAGAAGGAAGAGGATGCTTTGTTGATTAACCTTGTCATGAACATCCAAGGGTCACATGAATAAAGAAGGGGAATGACTTTATTATTCTTCACCTGGGAGCTTGACAATTTGGGGTATCTTGTCTACTTTTAGTTCATTGCAGAGAAATGGACTGCACTGGCTTGGCCAGCATTTACCGACCATTCTAGTTACCCTTGAGAAGCTGGTGTTGCACTACCTCTTGAATCACTACAGTTCATTTGGTAGAAGTACATCCAGTACGGTTATGGAGGGAGTTACAGAATTTGACGTTGTGACACTGAAGCAATGGGGATATACTACCTGCAGTGCATCTTGGAGATGGTACACACTGATACCACTGTGCCTTGGCGGCGGAGAGAGAAATATTTGAGGGATGTGTTGCCAATCAAATGGGTTGCTTTGTCCTGGATGGTGTCAAGCTTCCAAACATTAATGAAACTACAATCATCAAGGCAAGTGGAAAGTATGAAAACATACGAATCAAGAGCAGGAGTAGACCATTCAGTCCCTCCAGTCTTCTCTGCCATTCAATCAGATCTTGGCTGATCCAACTGTAACCTTAAATCCACATCCTACCTAGCCCATAACCCTTCTACCCATGCCTTAACAAGAATTTACCTACATCTGCCTCAAAAAAATTCAAGGACTCTACCTTTACCACCTTTCCATGAAGACAGTTCCAAAGGCTCAGAACTTTGAGTAAAGAATCGTACTTATTCTGTGCTGTAAAATGGCAACTTCGGATTTTTAAAACAGCTCTAGATTCTAGATGTTCTATATTCTCCTGTAAGTGGAAACATTCCCTCCATACACGTTCTGTCAAGACCCTTCAGGATTTTATATGTTTCATTCATAACACCGCTTATTTGTCTAATCCAAACTATTGCCATGTAGATGATAGACAGACTTTGAGGAGTCATGACTCAAGTTACTCACTGCAGGATTCCTAGCCTCTGACTTTGGCATGGGCCACAGTATTTAAATGGCCAGTCCAGTTCATTTTCTGGTCAATAGTAAATCCTCAGGGTGTCAATAGTGGGGTATTTAGTGATGGTAATGCCACCGAATGTCAAAGGAAGATGGTTGGAATCAGTCTGTTGGAGATGGTCTGGCATTTGTGTGGCATAAATGTTACTTGCCACATGTCAGCCCAAGCCCAGATATTGTCCAGATCTTGTTGCATTTGAACATCGACTGCCTCAGTATCTGAACACTGTGAATGGAACTGAACATTGCGCAAATCATTGGCGAACATCCCCACTTCTAACCTTATGATGGAGAGAAGGTCATTGATGAAGTAGCTGAAAAAGGTTTGTTCAAGGACACTACCCTGAGGCATTCTTGCAGAGACAGCCTGAAGCTGAATGACAGACTGCAGTCAATGTTCAGGATTCCAAGGACAACTCCTTCCCTGACTCCATACCACTTTGTAGCCATCTCTGCCAGCTCTGTCATGCTAATGGAACAAGATGGTAATGGCGTTTCTGGGACACTCAGTAAGATATGATTCCGTGACCATGGCTACGTTAGGTTGTTGCTGGATTAATCGGTGACATAGCTCTCCCAAATTTGGCACTAGCCCCCATACATCACTAAGGAGGAACTGGCTGTTGCCAGGTGGCCCATCTGGTTTATTTTCTTTCTTGGACTGTAAAGATTGGGGAATCTTGCCGACGGTCTGGTTTTAACAATATCCATTGGTAAACAACTCCTGGCTAACTTATGTTTAATAGTATAGTCATGGCTAGCTGCAAAGTGGTGCATTTTCCTTTTGTGCATGAACTAAAATCCTTACCACAACAAACGTATCCGTGAAGAAGTTTGTTGAGACATACCAGCCTCGTCAGTGCTCTGACAAAGGCCATCACACTAGAACATCAATTTGGTTTCTCTATCTGTTGATGCTACGTGACCTGCTGAGCATTTCAACATTGGCTGTTTTTGATTTCCTCTAGAGTCCTTTCCAGGCAAATGACTCCAACTAAATATCACCACCCAGAGAGCCTCACTAGAAGGTAATGATGGATCAACTTGGAATGAGCTCTTAAGCAACCAAGCTTCATATAAAAAGGGTAACTTATATATCCACATATTAATACTTTCAACTTGTAAAGACATTATACATGTTGATCAAATATCAGTCAGCTTCTCCAATTATTTAATCACCACCTTACCCTGACACAAGTTTCTCACACCTATCACAAAAACAGAGAGGATGGCACATCTTTTGAACACTGTCCTCGTCAGCTTCACCTTGACTTAACAATGCTTCCACTTCTGCCTGATTACCAGCTGCAATATGCTGCAAACACAAAAATAAAAACTTTGTTAAGAGTATGGAAAGAGGCAGGAAATCTTCCTTTTATTCTCATTGTTTGGAGACGGGAAAAGCAATGTAATGCAGAGACCTCTGGTGAAAGAAAAAAGCCAGCCATCCTGTTTCCAGACCTCCATTCGTTTGTGATCAAACCCTTCCTTCTCTGGCTTGGCGACTATTGTTTTAGATGAATTTTTGAAGTGCCTTCAGGCATTTTACTAAATTAAAAAAGTGTGTCTTAAAAGTTGCATGCTTGCTACTGCAGTCAGCAAAAGGGTTTAAACTTGTCTTATTCCCTTCAAGGAAATAACTTACCTCAGTTAAAACACTGGAACAGAATGGCAGATTGAAAATAAACATTCATTGCGTGAAAAACAACATCTACCATGAAGTAGTAATACCACAGGAGGAGTCCTTGTTGGCAGCTACAAATGAAAAAACTTACAACCAAAGACTGGCTGGTGAAAGAAAAATGAAGTTCCTTTAAAGAAGGGTGATCATGTGAAGGCAAGGTAAAATCCTGAGATGGAAAAGTAGGGCAAACAAAGCCAGAGCTCCACGGATAGAGAAAATGGCGTAGAACACAAAGCGAAGAAAGGATACATATTGAAATTGTCAGATTGATAATACATGTGAGAACCATACAGAAAAAGATAAAATACAGCAAGTGGAAGAATAAATAAAAATCGATGACTTTGATGTTCAGAGAAAGTTCTGATTTAATTAATTTGAGTTTTTTGATGAGGTAGCAGAGAAGGTTGATAAGAGTGATGTAGTTGATGTGTGAATGTCTTTCTAAATAAATATTTCTTAATGAAGTGTCACTTAAAAGACTTATTAGCAAACCCCATGCAACAAAAGGGACAGCTGACTGCATGGATACATAGTCGAGTGACAGGAAAGCAGTGCTCCAGAGATTGGTATCAACACTATTGCAGTACTTCGGTGTGCAGGCCACCATTTCAAGTATTTTGAAGCTAGGGGAGTATAGTGATAAAAATCATGAGGACAGAGGTAGGCTGGTGGGATGGAGAGACACATGGCAAGTGAAATTTAATCCAAAGATGAACAAGGCACATGGAGACAATTTCAAAGGGGTGCATGAACAAAAGGATACATGTGAAAAAAAAAACAAAAAAAAAAATGCAGGACAGATTGCAAAAAGCAGTTAATTAGGTATATGGAATCCTAAACTTTACAAACAAAAGTATTAGAGAGTGTGCAGAAAAAAAAATTACAATTAACAGTGCAAATAGTTGTACATGGGTGTATATTAGGATTATGCTAGGTCAGCAGGTTGACCAGGCTGGGAACTGAACATTTGGGAAGCACAAGGAAACAGGAAGAGGGCTGGGGAGGTAGCATTGTTAGTAAAGGATGATATCAGTACAATAGCGAGAAAGGATACTGGCTTGGAAAACCTATATGTGGAATCAGTCCGGGTGGAACTAAGAAGCAACAAAGAGCAGAAAACATTAACAGGTACTGTCTTTCAGTCTCCAAACAGCGTGGGACAGTATAAACAGGAAATTAGAGATGCATGTAACAAGAGTGCCAGGGCGATCATGGGTGATTTCAACCTACATATAGACTGGGCAAAAACACGTGCAGTAATGCAATACTAAATGAATTCCTACAGTATGAATAAGTTGGTTTTTAGGCCAGAACATTGGAAGAAACAACTAGGGAACAGACTATCCTAGATTTAGCTTTGTGCACTGAGAAGGGGTTAATTAATAATCTTGTTGAGAGAGATTCTCCAGGAAAAAAAAAGTGACTGCAATGTGACATTTTTCATTTGGATAGAAAGCAAACTGGTCTAATCTGAAGTTAGGTCTAAAATCTAAACAAAGGTATGAGCAGCAAGTTGGCTACGATAGATTGGATGACTTCGTTACAAAGCATGACAGTGATAAGCGATAACTAACATTTAATATTAAAAAGGAGAAAATGCATGCATTACAACAATTATACACTTCTTACTGGTGCAGAAATACGGAAGGAAGATTGGAAGTAATTTATAATCAGCAAATGAGGAAGTGATTGATTAAGAGGGGAGAAAAAGAGAGTAGGAGAGTAAACTTGCGAAGGACAATAAAAGTAGACTGTAAGAGCTTCTATTAAGTCAGTAAAAATGAAATGATTAGTGAATGTCAGTCCTTTACAGTATGAAATGGGATAGTCGATAATGGAGAACAAGGAAATGTCAGAACAATTGAACGATTATATTAATTCTGTCTTCACAGAAGAAATAATTTCCCAGAAATCCTACGGAAGCAAGCATCTATTGTGAAGGAGGAAAAGAAAGAAATTAGTTTCAGTTTAAAAAAAAAATGCTGGAGAAATTAATTGACCTAAAAGCTGATAGATCATATCCCAGGACACTAAAAAGGAGGCAGTTATGGAGTTTATGGATATATTTGGCTGCCATCTTCCAAATTCTGTAGATTCTGGAACAGTCACGATAGATTACAAGTTGGAAATGTGACTCCAAAAATAAGAGAAAGAAAATAGAGAATTACAGACTGGTTAGCCTAACATCAGTCATTGGTAAAATGCTACAGTCTATGCTAAGAGATACAATAACAGTACACTTAGAAAATAACAGCAAGATCAGATCAAGTTAACATGGCTTTCACAAAGGATAAATAGTTTGACAAACCTGGAGTTTATAAGGATGTATCTAGGAGAATAGATGAGGGAGAAACAGTGGATGAGGTGTATTTGGATTTTCAGAAAGCTTTTGAGAAAGTTCCACAGAAGATGTTATTACACAAAATTAAAGAACGTGGGATTGATGGCAATATACTGGCATGGATTGAAAGCTAATTAGCAGATAGGAAACAGAGAGCAGGTACAAATGGGTTATTTCAGAGTAGAAGGCAGTGACAAGTGGGGTACTTCAACGCTTTGAGCCCAGCTTTTCACAATACAGTAACCTCCTCAGTATCCAGCATGTCCAGGGAATAGGAGGGTGCGGGTTGCATAAGAAATACTGCTGAGAGAAGTCAATCATTGCTGACGCAAGATGAATGCCTGTTTGAGAAATGAGTGGCCAGGACTGCTTGTAAATGCTGCTATCCTGGCTGCAATAGGTGATTTTTTTAAAAAAATCAACAATGTAAGTATTGAACTAGTTTTAATAAGCACCCAATCGACTATTTCTTCCAATAGCTAATACCACTTAAGTCTCCTTTCTCCAGATCCCAATTATACAGAATTTCCCTTTTGAATCTCGGATGCCGGTTTCATGTGAATTCCAGATGTTTGGGATCGGATAACAGAGAAGATATTATGTACATATCAATGATCTGGATGAGGAAATTAAATACATTATTTACAAGTTTGCTGATGACATAAAATAGAAAGAATTAAGAGTGGTGAGGAGGAAGTAGAGAGAGAGATCAGGTCAATTTAAATAATTTAGACAAGTTGAGTGAGCGCGTAGACATGTAGCAGATGCATTACATGTTGTTAAGTTGTCTACTTTGGTAAGACTTCAAGTACCAAGTATGCTGCAGACAAAGCAATGTATTTTAATCACAAAAGATTCACTTTGAATGAGAACTTTCCACCAATGTTTTATAAAAACATTACCTGTGCAAAAATGTTTTGTGCTGCTATCATGCAGTTAATATTTTTCATATTAACTATGCACAATCACTAAGCAGCTATAACAGAATTGCAGTCCAAAACATATTAAAATAAGTTACTAGATGACATGCATCGAGTAATTACAAAACAATTAATTCAGATTTACCTCAAACAAGAAATCAATTGGAGTTGCAGACAAATGAGACAGCAAATTCATCCTCTCTCTAAAAAATACTTTGTCATTTAGGTCTCCCGATCCCTAAAAATTAAAAGGATGATTTTATAACAAGATAATTTGTATTTCAATATATACGAATTACAAAACATAAAATGTAATTTTATCAAATGTTGGGCATAGTGTGTGCAACTTAAAAATTGAACAGACATCAAGCACTCAACAGAAGAAGTCTCATATCTGATGAAAATATCAAAATTTCTCTAAATATTCAAATCACATGGAGCATTAAGGAAAGGTTAGCTTTACAACTGGTTATTAGGTTAACATATCCTACTGCTCAGTCATATTTATTCTGCATATTGACCTGTTTCACAGTCCTTGTTAAAGTGAGTGTTCACCTACGACCTCCAAAAAAAAACACAAGCTACCTACAAAGAGACCCAGTGACCTCGAGCATGGTTTTCACCCTTCTGGGTGCTAGTTTAATTCTGGGGATCTATAGAGGATTTCCAGATATCCGGTAACAGTGATCAAGTTTGGTAAGTGGCCAAATTCACTGAATAAATGCAACGATTTACTCCTTGGTTCGCTGATTGAGATTTTTTTAATTTTACTTCCTGTGTAGGTTTAGAAAGACAGCAAGATACACATGGGAATATGGCAGAAGTTAAAATACTAATCATTAGCAAAACCTATGGAATTGTCACTTTCACAATTATATAATTCGTTTTACTGGCCCAGAGTGGTACTTCAGTGATGTCTATAACTTAGCACATTAATAAAAACTCAAAATGCGCATTGATCAACAGGGCACATCTTTTTTATGGAACATTTCAGCTTAAATGCAGGAATTCAAGGGACTCTAAAGATTTGTTTTTGCAGAGGATACTATAGCACATCCAAGGAATTAACTTCTGGTTCAGTGCTTAACTGAGCATACGCGTGCAGAAGTTACTGCCTGCTTCAGTTTTGAAGAAGTTGAACTCTTAACACATGGGTATAGGCCCAAACAGCTCAAATATTTCTACCTTTATCTTAACGGTATCCTGTAACTCCAACCCACTGGTCTGTTACCATCTCCCAACAAAATTTCACGTGTATGTAAATCTAACCATCCGTCATCACAACACCAAGTTCCAATGCTTCAACACACTCCAGTAATATTGTATACGTACACCACTCCTCTATTCTTCCCCGTATGTAGCTTCCTAATGATGATTCCAAAAGCCAAATTTCCAACTCCGCCCTTCTAGATACACTCTAATGTGTAAACTTTTCAGATATTCAATCAACCCTCTCTCTATCTGTACTCATTTGTAGATCTTAAAATCCAATTCCAGTCCTAATTATGCTTGGCATTTTTTTGACAACTATCTACTTGAGGTTAGCATTTACAGTTTCCATGCAAAAATGCACAATCATAAATTTGAGCCCGAAAACTAAATAGTAAATGCGGTAAGATTGAATTAGTTAAATCCAATTGCATCATTTATTTTAACTGTCTCCCTGACTGAAACAGAAAAGCACTTAATAAAAAGCATTGCAAAATATCTCAAAAAAAAATACAAATGGTTCTTACAGGTTGACCAAGAGTCAAGTTGCCCTGATGAATATACTCTACTGCAGCTTCGAAAGAAGTTAGACAATACCCCAGTTCATCCTTGACTGCACTGCAAAACCTAAAATTCTTGATATAACTGAGATTGGCCATCCTGTAATAAGAAAATTGTTCACTATTAAAATAGTGAAATAAAACCTCTCATACATGATATCAAATATCTGTTTCACCAGATACAACTGGTGAGAATAGTTCTAAAACAATTTCATATTTTCATCTCTTATAAATGAGAATACTATCACAGCAAGAGCACAGCCAAACAGCCAGAAACATTCAATACCAACAGATGAGAAAAGAGAAGGATTTATATTTAACCTTCCGTTTTCTAAAGTTTTCATAACCACTGAATTACTTTTAAAGAAGTGGTCAATTGCTAGTTAGCAGGCACAAATCAGCACCCAAGATCCGAAACACAAAATAAAAAGAGACGCATGATCACTTTGGTTTAGGCAAGAACCCAGTAGGTTTGTGGCATTGTTTTCCTGAAGGACACAAATGATTGAAAGGAGGCCCAGTCCAAATCCATCTGAAAGACACTGCTTCAGATAATACAAAACTCCTTTTCACAGTATAAGTGTTAACTTTCGATTATGTGAATTCTTAAACCTGACTCAGAACTTAGTTACTGCTGAGCCAACGACAGCAATTGCTGGAGAAGCTCAGCAGGTGTGGAGGCATCTGTACAGAAAAATCAGAGTTAATGTTTCGGGTCCATCAATCCTTCCTCAGAACTGATGTTGGTTGGGAAAAGTTGGTTTTCATGCAGCAGATAGGTTGGGGGGTGGATAAGGTGTAAATGCTAGGTGGAGATGGAGACCAAAGACAGAAGGACAGACAAAGGAGTGGATAACCACCAGCCTAGGAGAATGAATAACTGCTAATGGGGAAAATTAGTGGCTAACAATGGGTTGTGTATAATAGTAGACCATGTGGTAACAAGGCCTCATGTGTCAGGATTAGGGTAAGGACATGGGAGAGCTCAGGCCCTAAAATTGTTGAACTCAATATCTAGTGCAGAAGGCTGTAGAGTTCCCATATCAAAAATGAGGTGCCATTCTTCCAGCTTGCACTGAGCTTTGCCAGAGCACTGCAGCAAGTCTGGGACAGAGATGGTGGCGTGTTGAAATGGCAGGCAGTAGGAAGCTCAAAGTCTTTTTGCAGACACAACATAGGTGTTCTGTAAAGTGGTCACCCAGTCTATGCTTCGTTTCTCCAAAATACAGGGGACCACATTGTGAGCAGTGAATGCAGCAGACTAGATATCTGAAGTGCAGGTAAAGTGCTGCTTCTTCACCTGGAAGGTGTGTTTGGGCCCTTGGATACGGATGAGGGAGGAAGTAAACAAACAGGTGTTACACCTCCTCCAGTTGTGGAGGAAATGTGCCATGGGGTGGGGGAGGTGGGGATGCTGGTGGTGGTTGGTGGTGTTGAGAGTGAAGGGTGGACCAGGGTGTCACAGAAAGAACAGTCCTTGCAGAAGGCTAACAAGGGAGGAGAGTGGAATGTGTCCAGTGGTGGCATCCCACTGGAAGTGGCGGAAAATGGCAGTTAGCGATCCTCTGGATATAAATGCTGCTACAATGGTACATGAGGACAGGGAGACCCTATCACTGTTGTGGGAGGGAACAGACAGGTGAGATGGGTCAGACTTGGATGATGGCCCTGTTGGCAATGCTGCTGAGGAATCCTCGGTTGAGGAAGAAGGTGGACATTTTGGAGGCTCCCTTGTTGAAGCTGGCATCATCAGAACTGATGCAACACAGACAGAGGAACTGGGAGAATAGAACAGAATCTTTGCAGCAAGCAGGGTGTGAGATGCATAGTTAAGGTAACTGTGGGAATTGGTTGGTTTGGAGCGTATATTGGCAGCCAACCTATCGCCAGAGACGGAAATAGAGATATTGAGAAAGGGAAGGCAGAAGTCAGAGATGGACGAGGTGTAGGTGACAGCAGGGTGAATTGGAAGCAAAATTGATAAACGTTTCCAATCCCGGACAAGAGAGGGAAGCCGCACCAATGATATCATCGATATGCCAGAGTAAGGATTGTGGGTGGAGGCTGGAATTGAATTTGAATGAGGAATATTCCACCTACCCCACAGAGACAGGCATAAATGGGGCCCATGTGGGTACCTATGGCCACCCCTTGACCTGAAGAAAGTGAGAGGAGTTAAAAGAGAAGTTGTTCTGAGACAGGACATGCTCGGCCAGATGGAAGAGGGTGGTAGTGGATAGAGATAGTTCAGGCCTTTGTTCCATTAGGAAGCCAAGAGCTCATCCTGATGGGGGATGGACTTGAAAAGGAATTGTACGTCCATTGTAAAGAGGTGGTGGTTGGAGCCTGCAAACGGGAAATAAATTGGTAATTAACTACTTTCTCTGGATATTTTAATTTGCTTGAACTAGAAATCATCGAGTCCAAATATGCAAGAAATGTCTTGGATCAGAGATGCAAAACAAAAAGTACCTTACTAAATTGAATATATTTTTCTAGAAAATAAGAATTTAAGTATAAGTATGTTAGCAAAAATTTATCAAATATGCAATGTTCTATTCCTCAAACTTGTTAATACTGACAGGACACTATTTTAGTTTAAATATACAAAACCTACCAGTTAGGAATTTCAGTTTTGACCAGTAGATAAAGCAGAACAGGCAGCAGATCATCAGCAGACATAGAATGCAAATTAACTAAAATAAAATCAAATAACAATTTTTTTGGTAAACATGGCACAATTATCTCAATAAATATACACAATCTTCAGACAGTCTTAGTAAACTCTCCGTATTTTTAAGTTCCTACCATAGTAATGGCATATGTAGCTGTTTATCACTTGTCTTGTCCGACATTGCAAAAGTCTGAGGAAATTATGGTTTGATGTAATTAATGACAGTCCATCTCACTTTAAGTTCCTTGACCTTTGTGCTATTGTTTCCTTGGTCAGCAAGTTATTGTTGTAGCTTTGCAGCAACCACCTCCAAGAATTAAATTCAATAGCATTTGTGAATTTGCTGAACTTATTCCTACTGTACTGTGATTGCCATTTAAACAAAACCTCGATTATTTTAATAAGCTTCTCCTAATTATATTGACAATAATAAACTCTATTATTGACATTTGAAAATGTCACCATAAATCAGCTTCAACCAAACATCCACACGACTTTGTAAATCAAACCTTCTTTGGCTATTATTGTCTTGAAGAATAAACCTTAAAGTTATAGTAATAATTTTGAAATGATGGATGTTGATATGCTTTCTCCAATATTAATAGTTCTTCCATTGGTGGTAAAAGCACAAATATACTAATACAGTACTTACTGGCATTCCTATATCATCAATTTTAAAACATCCCCAGCCAACTTGACTCGAACTACGTGCATCTCATTTACAGATTTAATTATTCATTGTTTTTAACTCAACCAACAGTAATGTATCAAGTAAGATGGATGTGTTGTCAAATGGGGTACTGGTTCTGATGTTGTATTGCTCAGATTACAGCAAACTATAAAACACAAATTTATACATTATTTGTGATAAATGTGCAGTTTATCACATTATAAGGGTTGATTTTATCATGGGTGTACTTTTATATTAAACAAAATGCTTCACATAAAACACCAAATTAGTCCTTCTGCATCTTAAGATGACCCATCTATAGGCTGTGTAAACATAAATGTTTATTTGTCAATACTTTTGTATTGAATAGAAGTGGAATTAAATGAAATTGTATATGTTTTTTAAGTGACACAAGTACAGAAAAACGTCTCAATGTGCTGTTCCTGCAACCGTCAGGTGGCATCGCTGTGGCACTGCAGGAGGCCCAGGATGGACATGTCGTCTGAGGAATGGGAGGGGGAGTTGAAATGGTTCGCGACTAGGAGGTGCAGTTGTTTAGTGCGAACCAAGCATAGGTGTTCTGCAAAGCAGTCCCCAAGCCTCCGCTTGGTTTCCGCGATGTAGAAGAGGCCACAACGGGAACAGCGGATACAGTATACCACATTAGCAGATGTGCAGGTGAACATCTGCTTGATGTGGAAAGTCTTCTTGGGGCCTGGGATGGGGGAGGTGTAGGGGCAGGTGTAGCACTTCCTGCGGTTGCAGGGAAAAGTGTCGGGTGTGGTGGGGCTGCAGGGGAGTGTGGAGCGGGGAGCAGACAAGGCAGTCACGGAGAGAGCGGTCCCTCCGGAAAGCAAGCAAGGGTGGGGAGGGAAAAATGTCTTTGGTGGTGGGGTCGGATTGCAGATGGCGGAAGTGTCGGAGGATGATGCGTTGGATCCGGAGGTTGGGGGGGTGGTACGTGAGGACAAGGGGGATTCTGTTTTGGTTGTTATTCCGGGGAGGGGGTGGGAGGGATGGGTTGGGGGGAGTGGCGGGAGACACGGTCGAGGGCGTTCTCGACCACTGAGGTGGGGGGAGAAGTTGCGGTCCTTGAAAAACGAGGACATCTGAGATGTACAGGAGTGGAATGCCTCATCCTGGGAACAGATGCTGCGGAGGCGAAGGAATTGGGAATGGGGGATGGCATTTTTTGCAGGAAGGTGGGTGGGAGGAGGTGTATTCTGGGTAGCTGTGGGAGTCGGTGGGCTTGAAATGGATATCGGTTTCTAGGTGGTTGCCAGAGATGGAAACAGAGGGGTCCAGGAAGAGGAGAGAGAGGTATTAGAGATGGTCCAGGTGAACTTAAGGTTGGGGTGGAAGGTGTTGGTGAAGTGGATGAACTGTTCGAGCTCCTCATGGGAGCACGAGGTGGCGCCGATACATTCAGCAATATAACGGAGGAAGAGGTGGGTTTAGGGCCAGCGTAGCTATGGAAGAGGGATTGTTCCACGTAACCTACAAAGAGGCAGGCATAGCTTGGGCCTATGCGGGTACCCATGGCCACCCCCTTTGTCTGTAGTGCTATTTTGTTGACTAAACGCAGATCTCGGTTCTCCCTTTGTCTTTGGAATACGTCACACTCAAAATGCTTCATTTATTAAAACTGGAGAAACAGCTAACATGTAAAATAGATGCAGCCCCTGACTCTAAAGAATACTTGGTGGGCACCCATGGCTGTCATCTCCTATTAGCTACAAATCAATGGCTGTGCCACTGATTTATTAGAGCATATTCTAAATCAGTTTTCCAACAAATCGAGGCGTAAACGTGTCATTGGAGGATCAAGACATCTAATCTAATTTATGGCATTCATCACCAATATTATTGTTGCAGGAAATTCAGGGGTCCTTGTGCCTCAAACTTCAAATCCATTGAAAAGGGTCAGAAACTGTCTGACATGTCCTTGTCCTTCAGTTTCTCCATTGTAAGTGGCCTTTGGGATTACACCATTGTTGCTTTCTAGAGCTTCAGACAGATCTTGTCTAACACAAGGTCATGGTCCAATCCTCCATCAACAGCTTTAGAAGTCCAAACACTTGGAGAATATTCTCTATCAACTAATATATGTAAATAGTTAGTCTTGTTCAGTGTGTTACTATCTATCCGTAGACTTCTGTCCTTTGTGGGTGTTTGTGTGATTAAAGACACTCAATGCTGGGCCCTTTGCAATTGCAGAAAGCTGCGAGATGCTCAATTGTTCCACAGAACATGTTTGCTCTTCCCTCCACACTCCGGGGTTTTGTCCCCACCCCACGTCCTCACTCGCCACTACTGAACCCCATTCCAAACGTGCATGCTTCATTGTGCTTGCACAGCGTGTATTTGCATACGACATCACATGTAAATTCTACATGATGTGTTGTGCTTGAAGTTGTGCAGGTGCGTGTTCCTGAATTAGCAACCATGCGTCTTTGCTACAGTTGTGGGTGTCAGCAAACACTGCCTATTTGTTTCAATAAGATCACCCGTTATTCTTCTAAATGCCAATGGATACAGACCCACCCACCTGTCCAAACTTTCATCTAAGGTAGTCCCACACCCCCATTACAGGAATCAGTTGCATGAAGCATGTTTGAATGGCTTTAAATGCAATTACGTTCTTTATTAAGTAAGGAGACCAAAAGTTTAAATGGTACTTGAAACATGGTCTAATTAATACCCTACGTAACTGCAGCTAAAGATCTACATATACTCCACTCCTTCTGCAGCAAATTTATCATTCCATTTATCTTCCTCATTCCACCAGTGTACTAACCTTGTGATTTACATCCCAGGATATCCAGAATCCTCATAGCCTCAAAGTTCTGCAATCTCTCTCCGTTTCAGTAATTCATACTTTTCTATTCTTCTTGCCAGGGTGGACAAATTCACTTTCCCACATTACACTCCATCTACCAGTTTTTTGTTCAATCACTTAAAACAATGTATATTCCTCATGTTCTCTTCATTGCTTACTTCCTGATCTTTGTCTCATTAGCAAAATTTTGCAATTATGCATTGGGTCCTTCATTCAAGTCATTGATAGACTGTATATAGCCGAGGCCCCATCATTGCCACTAACATGAATGTACCAGTTATGGCTCATCAACCCAGTAATGACCTGTTTATTCCCATTCTCTGCTACCTGTTAGTTAAGCAATCTGGTTTATAAACCAATCCGCCCCTCTGGAGCACTTGGGACTTGAACCCACCCCTCTTGACTCATGGGTAGGAACATGACCACTATGCTGCAAGAATCCTCTTAGTTAAGCAATCATTTATTATGCTAATATGCATCACTGTACCAATGAGCGCTATTTTGTGAAGCAAACTTTAACGCGGCACTTTATCGATTATCTTTTGGAAATCCGAGTACACCTCAGATACAGGCTCCCTTTTATCCACAGTGCTTGTTACTTCCTCAAAAAGAAAAGAACTAATAAATTAGTCAGTCACAATTTTCCTTTTACAAAGCCATGTTGACTTTGCCTAATTTCATTGAGGTTTTCTAAGTTCCCTGTTATAACATCCTTAATATTAGATTACAGCAATTTTTGCTATGACACATGTTAAGCTAACACATCTTTCTGTCTCGCTCCCATCTTGAACAGAGAAGTTAAATTTGCTATTTTCCAATCACGTCGGCTATTTTCAGAATATAGGAATTTTGGAAAATTACAACTAATGCATCTACTCTTTCAGCATCCATTTCTTTGAGCAATTTAGGATGAAGTCCATGAGAGCCAGGAGAGTTGTCAGCTTTTATTTCAATAGCTTTCTCAGTACCCTTTTTCAGGTGATTATAATTTCCTCCTTCCCATTTACCTCTGATATGCAATCATTTCTGGAAGGTTGCTGTATCCTCAGTGAAGAGGAGATGTAAAAATCTGTAAAATTCATTTGCCACTTCTTTATGTTCCACTGTTAAACCCCAGACACACACTCTCTCAAAAGACCAACACTCACTTTGCTTTCTCTTTCCCTTTTTAAATACCTGTCAAAAATTCTCACTATCTTCTGTTGAAGTTCTAAATAGCTTTCTTTCATACTGTCATTTCTGCTTCTTCGTTATTCTCTTAGTCATACTTGTCTTTTGTCTAATCTTTTGACCTGCCACTACCTTTGTTGTGGAATTATACACATTTTCTTTCAATCTGATCCCAGCTTTAAATTCCTTAGTTACCCTCAGACGATGCTTGCTTCCCACTGGAATGCGTCTTTGCTGAGTGTTATGAAGCAAAAAAAAAAGTGTATGCCACTGCACCTTAACCTAATTTTCCAATTCATTTCAGCAGTCTCTGGTTTCATACTCAATTACCCTTATTCACGTTTAAAACACCACTCTTAGACTTTCTTCTCTCCCTCAAACCAAAAATAAAAATTATGTTATGAACAGCGCTTCATTACTAGTTCACTAATTAATCCTAGTGTCATGCCCCACTTGGAAAAGTTTTCTGATACTCAAGGGTCATCACAAAAGTTAAAGATTTTATCAAATTACTCAAAGTAAACTTTCCTGACAAACTCAGGTTAACAGAAAAGAAAAACAGTCCAGGTTTCTGTACTGAACCAGAAATGACTATTTGTAACAAATAAATCAGTTCTAATCAATGGTAATAAAAGATGAATTATTAGTTTAAAACTATAACTTGAACTGTATTGTTTCCTAAACCCCTACACATGCAAACAAATGAATGGAGAAACATATTAGGCAGAACACAATTCAATAGCACTAGTCCACAGATTCAAAGGAGGTATCCTTTTGCTTCTTCACTACAGATAGTGCAAATGTAACACTACTTGTTCAGGCTGTCAGTCATTGGTTAGCAGCCACAGCTTACAGGCCAATAGGATCAAGAACAGCAAGCTATCTTCCAAGTCTTTTCACTTCTCTGTCAGGAGGGAGTGATACCATCTTTTTAGAACCTGGAGTTTTCTATCCCTGTATTGTTCACAAACCAAGCTGTACGCCTCCCCAGGAGCCAATTAGAAGTTGTCATGCTGAGTATTCTAACCCACAACTGATCTTGATAGTCTGTTAATTGGAAAAGCAAAGCAATCTTTGAGCAAAACTGCTCTGAAAACACTCATGGTACTGATGAGTTCAGCAATCCCCCACCCCCTCAGCAAAGCAACATTATGACTTTGTAAACGCAATGATTTCTAATAACTTGTTTAAAACTGCAAAATCTCTTTCCAGAGTTTCTTTGCTTTAAAACAGTAAGTATCCTTTCCAATTTTTGTCACAATCTAGAAATGAACAAAAATATATACTTTTACACTATCTCACTGCACATTACCAGATCTAAAAATCACATGCCCTCTTGTTGGCTCTAGAAAAAGTGTTTTCGGAACAGTTTTTGGAGCAGTACAATGAACTGAACTCCAGGTTACCTATACCAATCTGATTCGTCCAACTTAAAGAACTTAACAAGATTAAAGTCACCCATATTTGTTTCAGCACCTTTCTAACAAGCCTGTATTATTTTTTCCCCACATACCCATCCTACAGTGTGATTACTGTAAAGGAACCTATAAACTAGTCCAGCAAGTGACATTCTACCTTTTATGATTTATCTCGACACTAATTATATATCTTGATCTTTAGAACCAAGTTCATTTCTCTATTATACTATGTTATGAGTTATTCCTTCACCTTTTCAAAAAGTTTCCCATCTTTCCAAAATATCAAGTATCCTTCAATATTCAGGTCCCACCCTTGGTGATCTCGCAGCCATGTCTCACTAACAGACATCACATATTGTTGTTTCTACTTGACCAGTCAATGCATCAATTTTGTTTTGAGTGCCATGCATGTTCAGATACAAAGTCTTTAGTCCTGTCTTCATATTTTTTTAAAACATATCTAGCCTTACCTGCTGGTACACACTTTGTTTGTACGTTCTGTTTCTTCCAGTTATGCTCTGATTCTCATCTTCCTTGCTTTCCATCCTGCATTCTTAACTCTCTGCATAAATTACCTCACCCCCAACCAATTAGTTTAAAATCCACTCTACCACCCTAGTTGTACAACTCAAAGCTCAGATCCAATCATATTTCCAGGAAATATCACCACAAAAAGGTACAGCTCCTAATTTCTCCAGTACTAGCGCAAATGCCATATGAATTAAAATCTATTTCTCCCATACTATTCCTTCAGCCACATGGTTAACTCAAACCCTGTTTATCTTACTTCTTTATGCTTATAACTCAGGTGAGAATCCAGAGAGGCTCTTTTTAAATTTAGCATCAAGCTGCTCGTGGTGTCTAAACTGAATTTCTTTCATAGGCCTACCTTGGTCATTGGTATTTATGTGGACTATGACTAATGAATTCTCACCCTCTCAAATTTCTAACCAGCACAGGGCAGATGTCCTAAATCCTAGCACTGTGAAGGCAACATGACCTCCCTCTTGGGTGTGGAAAACTGTGTCAATCCCTCTGACTATACTTTGCCCAATTACCACCATATTCAACTCCCAACCTGCTGCAGTTAAAAGGGCCTCCTGTGGCAGCCTCCCAGCAAGGCGTGATGTCCTCCTAGTGTGGTGCAGAGGCCTCCTGGCGTGGCGTGGTATGGCATGGCAACCCCCGCCCTCTCAGGGGCCTCCTGGCATGGCGTGGCAACCCCCCGGCCTCTCAGTGTCCTCCCAACGTGGCATGTCACCGGCGCAGTGTGGAGCCAGGGCCCGATGCGGACTGGAAGCTAAATGCCAGAACTCTCTTCTGTAATGCTGGATATTTCATTTCTGTATTGTTTAAAATCTTGTGACAAAGCAGCTGTGCCTAGGTTCTTTTGTATCTAAGTCAGGACTGTAACTGGTGACGTATTAACTTTTCACTGTACTCGATGAGTATATGTGACATTTAAGGCTATTCTGTTCTATTCTTATTTATTCTCCACAGTGAAATGGTTTTCTGTATCACAGTGGCCCAGTCAGTTTGCTCATCTATCCTACACCCCCACTTCTGTTCATATAGCCTCGAAGAATCGCAAACTTGCTGGACAATGCCAAGGGCCAGGTTTCTCACTTCAATCTTCTAGATCTCCTTAACTGCCTCACTTGCAGTCACACATTCCTACCTTCGACCAAATTAGCCAACCATGGGTCAGCCTCCTGGAACAAGTGTCCAGATAATTCTACCCCCTTACTGATACATTAGTGGCTGTGGTTCAGTCTCCAGCTCAATTAATCTGATCAAAGTTCTGTGAGCTGCATGTGTATTAATCATGGATCACACTGGCATCCATCAGCTCTCTTATTCTGCAGTGACAACACACCCTGCTGTATTGATTGTGCTAATTCATTCATTTTTCTTAATTTACAGTAAATAAACAACAATATGCTTTACTCCTGCAAGTAAACATTACATTCAGCAATAAATGGAGTTATGAAAGACAAACGAGTAAAACATTCACCAAATTAAGAATCACTGAGTTGTTTCCCTGTGACTTAGTTTTTCTCAGTGTACAGACTGAGGTGCTGCTCCTGCCCCAAACTATTCTTAAAAACCGGCCAATCTTTCTGGTACTGCATGGAAAGACAGCATCACCGATGAGCAGTGCTGCAGTGAACAGATCAGCAGCACCTGCAGGACGTTGTGATGGAGAAATGACTAATCTCATTCATCACCCAGGCGTATATCCTTCCAGAGGGGAATACGGCGGATACCACCAAGCAGAAGAAGGGAACTGAACCAGCCAACGATGATGTTACTAAGAAAATTTAAGGGTGGATGTCCAGGAGAATGGGCAGCATAGTGGCTCAGTGGTTAGCACTGCTGCCTTACAGCACCAGGGATCTGGGTTCTATTCCCTCCTCGGGCAACTGTGTGTGGAGTTTGCACATTCTCCCAGTGTCTGCATGGGTTTCCTCCCACAGTCCAAAAGGAATGCAGGCTAGTGGATTGGCCATGAAAAATGCAGGTTTATGGATAGCTTGGTTGGTGGTGGGTTGGGGTGGTGGGGCTGCACCTGGATGGGATGGTCTTTGGAGGGTCAGAATGGACTTGATGGGCCAAATGGCCTGTTACCACACTCTAGGGATTCTATGACGTCACCTGGCGGAGGTGAGACAGACTAATTGACCAGGGCTGGTGGAGCAGTCATGCTGTTTATTGTCCCTCATAGGACCAGAGAAACGACATCTAACTGTGCCTCATACATTATTAAGTACTGTTACACAGATTGTAATGTCATAATAGATTATCCAAAGGTGCACAGAAAAATATATAAAGCAAAGCTTTAACATCACTTTTTCTCAAGTACTGACCTCGTTGGCTTGGTGATTGCATGATCGCATGGATCACATTTCGTAAGCAGATCAGTTTAAGCTGTGGGCTAGTACACTGGTTCAGCTGACTCAACTCCCGTTTGGCACGAGGTATATTAATACTGAAATATGAAAATCATCAGCTTAAAAGTGTTTCTTAACAAAATTGCAACTATATTATTATAATAATTGTGTCAAAACATAGAAGAATAATATTACCAATGATATAAGAGTATGCTTAAAATATTAGACTTCAGTTTTGGTTCACACTAATCGCCTCACTATATTCACTTAACAGGTGATTGTACCATTATGTAACAGGCTCTTGCAAATCTTTGGGCGGTACAGTGGCTCAATGGTTAGCACTGTTGCCTCAGTGCCAGGTACCAGCGTTTGATTCCAGCCTCAGGCGACTGGATGTGTGGAGTTTGCACATTATCCCCATGGCTACATAGGTTTCCTCCAGGTGCTCTAGTTTCCTCCCACAGTCCAAAGGTGGGTAGGTTAGGTGGATTGGCTATGGGAAATTGCCCATAGTGGGCAGGGTTGTGTAGGTTAGATGGAATGGGAAATATAGGGTTTTCAGAATAGGGTAGGCGGTGGGTCTGGTTGGGATGCTGCTCAGGGAGGGGGGTGGGGAGTGGTGTCGGTGTGGACTTGATGGGCCAGTTGGCCTGCTTTCACTGTAGGGAAGCTATGATTCTATGAAATCAAAAACTGAGCAAAGACTGCTTTGTTATTTCAAGCAATTAAAAGCTACCAGCATTTTTACGCAAAGTCA
>NC_063346.1:29961226-29991851 GCF_021869965.1 Rhincodon typus | reverse complement strand
CTGCCTCCCTAACCTGTTCTTCCTCCCACCTATCCCCTCCTCCCACCTCAAGCCGCACCTCCATCTCCTACCGACCAACCTCATCCCGCCCCCTTGACCTGTCCGTCCTCCCTGGACTGACCTATCCCCTTCCTAACTCCCTACCTACACTCACCTTTACTGGCTCCATCCCCGCCTCTTCGACCTGTTTGTTTCCTCTCCACCTATCCTCTCCTCTATCCATCTTCTATCCGCCTCCCACTCTCTCCCTATTTATTTCAGAACCCCCTTCCCCTCCCCCTTTTCTGATGAAGGGTCTAGGCCCGAAACGTCAGCCTCTCTGCTCCTATGATGCTGCTTGGCCTGCTGTGTTCATCCAGCCCTGCACCTTGTTGTCTCGGATTCTCCAGCATCCGCAGTTCCTACTATCTCTACACTGAAAGGCTGTTTGGCATCTTATACTGTAGCTGAAGGATGTACAATTTTCCTGCAGGTGATGAAGTTACCCTTTCAAAATGAAATTACATTGTTACTGATAACTAATGCCTTATTTTAACATATTGCTAAAATCTTGGGACAGTGGAATTTCACATGAACACATTATTAACAAAATTAATATTTTCTAACACCAGTTCAAGCAATAGAATTAACTTGCAAAATATTACTCCTGGACAAACAGAAATCACAGACAATGCATTTCCATTACACTCCAAAAGTCACAACTTGTTTTTCGACTGTACTACTTGCCAATTGTTTCACCATTAACATTTGGTCATATTTAACAACTGTAACACCTTTTACATCTTCTCTGAAACTGTCTTCATCTTTAAAATGTCTCTCATGAATACTTCTTATCGCTTTTCATAAGTAAAAATGGAATAAACAGAGGGTCTTGGAAAGAGTTGGGTAAATCCAAAGGTACATTTACACAATTTAACTTAGAGTAGCAATACAGAACGTAAGAGACCAATGGTTCACCGAGTAGTGTAAGAAAAGATGCCAAGCAAAGCACTTTGCATACCTACAAATCAGGGGACAACCTGGTGAAGTTACACACGGGATTACAGTGAGACAACTGGACAAAATAATAAGTTAATAACCCAGAGGCGAGTTCAAAGGTCCAACTTTTGGCAGGTGGGGAATTTAAATTTGCTTGACAAAATAAATTTGGAATTATATATAAAAAAAATGGTATCTGCATGGATCATCATGAAATTACTGGGCTTGTAAAAATCCATCTGGTCCACTAGTGTCTTGCAAAAAAAATGTCTGTTGTTACCTGGGCCTACATCTGATTCGAGACCTTCAGCAATGACTTTAAATTGTTTTCTGAAATGGCCTAGAAAGCAACCAACATATCAAAATATGACAAAAAAATCAGCAGTGATAGTGTCCCTATTTTTGAGCCCTATGGCCTGTGTTCAAGACGCACCTACTCCAAAGCTATAAAATCTCTGAACAAGCTGGTAAGAAACAAAATCTAGAACAAAACAAGGAGGATCACCTGGTATTGATCCAGGTGACCCATAAAATATGACAGAGAAACATACAGGCCTTCAACTTCTGGGGGCTCTGGGAGGGTTGTCCTAAATTCAAGTCAAACAACAGCCTGACCAAACCATACTCAGCGAATTATATCATTTGACTGACAACTCAAATCCAAGATTCCCACTTTGTGGGGTGTGTCTGGCTCCAATGGCAATACAGATCCACTTGAAGTACTCAGATGACAGTGAATCCTCAACATCGACTCTGGATTCCACAAGTCAAAAGACACATGGTGAAACATGACTGATAAACCACCCAGTGATCAATCAGCTCAAACATGGTAGGTGGTAATGCGTATTCCTCCATGTCAAGCACTATCTGCAAGCAGCAATCTATTGGGTTGGGGAAATTTAAATGTCAAATCAAGACTGACTTGGTAGCATCATTACCGACCAAGCTGTCATGTCTTGAGAGGTATGGTTCCAATCCGGTCCCACAGTGGGTGGTGAGACAAGCAAAACGAGGAAACACCCACTCACAGAAAACGTTATCCATCTTGTTGTGTGGTGAAATTGATCTGAAGGATGTGTCAGTCAACTGCCTTCTTGAACTCCTGCAGTCCATGTGGTGCAAGTACACCTTCAGTGCTTTTAGGAATGGAATTCCAGCATGACTACATAGTTCCAAGGCAGGATGGTGTGGGGCTTGGAAGAAAACTTGTAGTTGGTGGTGATCCCATGTATCTACTGCCATATCCTTCCAGATGGTATAGATTGTAGGGTTGGCAGGTGCTATTGAAGCAAACTTAGTTGAGAGCTTTGTCCTGGATGGTGTTGAGTTGTTGGAGCTAGTCAAGGGGTAGTATTTTCCATCACAGTCCTAACTTACAGCTTATAGATGGTAGACATGCTTTGGGGAGTCAGGAGGCAAGTTGTTCACAGCAGAATTCTAAGTCTTTTGACCTGCTCTTGTAAATACTGTGACTACATGGCTGATCCAGTTCGGTTTCTCGTCAATAGTAACGCAAGGATATACAGAATGGAGGATTCAACAATAGTAATGCCAAATGTTACGGGGATACGGTTGGATTCTCAGTTGATGGACACAGTCAATGCCTGGCACTAGTGTGGTTACTTGTCAGTTGTTACTTGCATAAGCCTAGATATTGCCCAGGTCTTGCTGCATTTGAACATGGACTGCTTCAGTATCTGGACAGTCATTAATGGTGCTGAACACTGTGTAATCAGTGAACATTCCCACCTGAGACCTTATGATAGGGGTAATGTCATGTCATTGATGAGGCAACTGATGTTGGTAGAGTCTAGGATAGTACCCTGACGAACTCCTGCAGAGACTCCTGAAGCTTAGGCAACTGACCTCCAATAATGACAACCATCTTCCTTCAGATTAGATATGACTCCAACCAGTGAATTTGCCCCAATTTGAATGTTCTCCAGTTTTGCTAGAACTCTGCAATGCCATACTCAGTCAGATGATGCACTGATGTCCAACGCTGTTTTTCTCACCTTACTTCCAGTGTTCAACTCTCTTGTCACCATTTGGACAAATCCTGTCATAAGGTTAGAAACGAAGTGGTCCCAGCAGAACCCAAACACTAATCAGTCAGTCAGAAGGTTATTGCCAAATAAATGCTGCTTGACTGCACTCTCAGAAACCCCCTTCAGCGGTTTGCCGATGAATCAGAGTAGACAATCTATGGGAACGGGTTTGGTAACTGGCTTGGTTGCCTTAGTCCTGCTGCATATCTGCAGGACATACCTGGATATATGCCAGGTTTTGTACATGTGACACAATCTATGACCCGTGGTATATCCCTCACTTTTGCCTGGTGTCCAAAGAAGTGTTTGCAAAAGCCAGGACAAGCATTTGGCATACTGACTCGGGTAACAATCTGCTGAAGCTACAACACAAGATAATAGCAGGACAAGAACAAGAAGGAATGAAGTGATAGAACATGATGGTTTTAAGTTTTCTACAAAATCTCATTTCTGGCATTCTCGCTTACAGTGATAACTATCATGACATAAGGAATCAGCGAGGACAGTATTCACACTAGTCAGACCATCAACTTTCCTTGTCAATTTGTAGTGGCAGTCAGGATCAAAACGTTGGCAAGATTGCCTACCTATCCAGGGGAACACATGGTAATATATTTATTTCTCAATAAGTCTGTTGCATAAAAGGGATAACCTACTTGGACTTGGTTGAACACAATTAAGAGGTTTTTCTTTAGAATTCATTTGTCAGACATGGGCATCGGTGTCTGCGCCAGCATTTATTGTCTGATGGGCAGTTTAGAGTCAACTACACTGCTGTGCGTCAGAAGTCACATGTAAGCCAGACCAGCTAAAAAAGGCGTATTTCAAAGTTTTGGCAAAGATCTGTAGCTGGGGTTGCGGGTGAGGTTGTTGACTTGCTCGCTGAGCTGGCTTGTTCTTGTTCAGACGTTTCATCACCATGCTAGGTGACATCATCGGTGGAGCCTCCGATTAAGCAGCATTCTTCAACTCCGCTTGGAATTTATACTGTTTGGTCCATTATGGTGGGTAGTGTCATTTCCAGTTTTGATCTATATGGGTTTGTATACGAGGCCCAATTCTGTGTTTCTGTTGATTGCATTACAGGTGGAGAACCATGCCTCTAGAAATTCCTGTGCGTGTCTCTGTTTGGCTTGGGCTACTTTGGTTACCTTGTCCCAGTTAAGCTGATGGCCTCCATTGCCCGAGTGTACCGATATCAAGGAGAGTTCATCGTGCCATTTTGCTGCTAGTTGATGTTCACGTATTTGATAGCTAGTTCTCTTCCTGTCTGTCCGATGTCATGTTTGTGGCAGTCATTGCGTGGTATTTTGTAAACCATGTTGGTTCCGCTTGTTGTGGGAATGGGGTCTTTAATCTTTGAGAGGGCTTGCCATACAGTGCCTGTGGGCCACCACGATTCCTAGTGGTCTTACGTTCTTGATGTAAACAACTCTCCTATCGGAACTGACAAGACTCCTAAGACCACTAAGAACTTTGTTTTTGTTCCTTAAAATTGAAAGTGTTGGAAACAGTCAGCAGGTCTGGCAGCATCAGTAAACAGTTGACATTTCAAGGTGATGATTTAGTTTCAGAAATACAGCTGTCAAAATAAAACTTAACATCTATTCAACTGGTACAAAGAAGAGGTGCTCACTGTTTTGCACTATGTTCAGTCGGAGGTCTCAAGGCTCAAAGCAGCCTAGATATTTCAACAGTTGACAAAATTTACAACTATTAATTGCAACTTTGTTTCCAGGCAGAAATCAGTTGTACTGCATTGAGTATTCAAGTAGAGCCAAAAATAAAGCTAACCAAAATGTAACACAAAAAGTTGCCAATATATCACCCTTAATAATAATCACAAGAATGTTCAGAGACTGGGATTTTGCAGCCTTTTACTATGCACTTAGAGCAGCAATAAACTAACCTGAATTGTGACTGGATTCCCAAATCTTTTAGCTGAAGGTCTTGCAAACCTCGGGTTGTTTTATTAAAGGCAGCATCCTTCAAATAACCAGGCAGCACAAGTTAGTAAGGAATGGTAGCATTCTTAATACCTGAATTGCAGTTAATGCTAACACTTAAAAATATTGTTCAGGTTAAAAATATCCGTGCACTTCTACCTTAAAATGTTTATTGAAAGACATTTTAACAACATAAGAGGCTTTTAAAAAGTGCATTGAAACAACAAGGTTTCATCTTTATCAAGTTAACAGCAATAACAGAAGGAAGACAGACAATGGAGTAGGTCATACCTGACTGGCCTCTATAGTCCCCACACTTTTGAATATTTGATCATGGATACCATGAAGTACATACATCTGCAGGGTTAATTTTAAACACATAACAGACTCAGCATTTTATTCAACATTAGAAATCAATTTTCATAATTTGGTAAAGACTAATGAAGAATCCATTTACATACTTCAACAGCTTGCTTCAGCAATGCCATTTGCACCTCCTGCTTGATCAGTATTTTCTATACAGGACAGACAGCCACAAAAGGATACTCTTGTCAGTTGCCAATGAGCAGTTCAACACAGATACAGTTTTTTTTAAACAAACATTCTCAATAGAGCGAGGAGACAGAATAACAACTTACTAATCGTGAATCTCTCAGAAGGTACTGAAGACATTTTGTATAGAGTGCATTAACTTCATCCTGTTTGGAAAAAGAAAAATCCATGACAAAAAAAAAGTGTTAAGTTTACACTCTATTACAGCTATTTGATGCTGTCATTTTTAAGTAACAGTACACTGGGACATATAATCCAATTCATCAAATTAAACTACTACTCCATGAGAGTGTAATCTTAATCTTTGCACGTACTGTTCAATACATTTTTCAACATCTAGCTCAAAGAATGGTAGGAAATGCTCCACTGCAATCACAATACTGAAGGACAAAAGACTGACTTGTAGGCCAGTTAATTTATACATTTCAACATCTCGGAGATTATTTCCAATGTTTTTCACAGCATTCAGGCAAATAAGAATGTTGTATCTTCAAACTCTGGTCAAATTATTGCTGTGTATTCAGTTTCCTTGTAATGTGCTACTATAGTTATTTACTATAAATTCTGCAGTAATACCGTAAACCTGAACATTTTTTCTACTTTCACATATATTGCTAGTGATTTACGTCAAAATACCAGTTGGCTTTGCAAAAAACAAACGAGATCATAGCAAGTACAGCAAATTTAAAAGCTATCCTTCTGTCACCATGGCCATTCCATATAGCGATATTTCTTCCAACAAAATAAATAGTTTGAAAAATGTGAATACTTCAAGCTGAAGGATGAAAATTAAGGTAAACAAGATTACATAGTTATCATAAATAATGTAATCTAGTTAGTAATTGAAGAAGCGTGCAAGACTTGGATGCAATACTTGAATTACTTCAGCTCTGTTTCCACTTCCGAGTCATCTAAATTCCTTAATTAGATCAGTTTTAAAACGGAGTAGATATCCAATATATTTTTTCCTGAATTTTGAAAGCAATTTTGAATGGAGCCATTTTCCAGAGAGGATCATGAAGAACAGGGTGCAAGAAAAAGAAAATGAGAATAGCAAAGTTGTGGTTTGGTAGAGTTAAGAACACACAAGATTCCCACTCCATTGAGATTGGGGAGGGGGAACAGACCCAATTACATTGGCAGTGTGCTAAGAGATGAAGAGGGAGGCACACCCTTGGTTTGATAGCATAAGTTTAGAGAGTTTCCAAGATGTAGGTGCAAATATTGAAATGATTGATTAAGTTTTAAACATTTATATATTAGCAATAAAAAGGTCCTAGAGGACCATAGGGCTCCTCTCTCATTAGAGAGGGACAGATGGAGGTGGTTTAAACCAAAGGTCATCACACCTCAGGCGTGGGGAGTGGTTGAGGAGGACAGTCCTTCATGGTATCCTCAGCCGGTGCAGGAATTGAACTCACACTATTGGCATCATTCTGCATTGCAAACCAGACATCTAGCCAACTGAGCTAACTAGCTCCCAAATACATGAGCAATAACTTACGTACTGACACTCAAGTTCCACCAGCACCTTTCAGCTCCTCATTTCACTACAGCTTTGGTCCCAACATGGACTAGTTAGCAAGGTTAGATCACATGGAAAAAGAGGGAGAGCTAGCTTTGGATACAGAAGTGGTTTGAAGGTAGAGAGGGTGGTGGTGGAGGGTTGCTTTCCAGACTGGAGGCCTGTGACCATTGGTGTGCCACAATGCTTGGTGCTGGGTCCACTGCTTTTCATCATTTACACAAATGATTTGGATGTGAACAAAGGAGGTAGGGTTAGTAACAAAAACAGAAGTGGCTGGACAGGCTCAGCAGGTCTAGCAGCATTTGTGAAGAGCAATGAGTTTGAGAACTGAGTTACAATGTTTAAAAGGTATCTAGATGGGTATATGAATAGGAATGGTTTAGAAGAACGTGGGCCAAATGCTGGCAGATGGGACTAGATTTATTGAGAATATCTGGTCGATATGGACAAGTTGGACTGAAGGGTCTGTATCTATGCTGTATATCTCTATGGTTCTTTGCAGCATCTAGTGCCCTCAGCCATTTTTTTGATATCATGGGGAATTAACTGAAGTGGCTGAAGACTTGTATCTGTGATGCTGAGGGCCTCAGGAGGAGGTCAAGATCAACCATACTTAAACCTGTTTACTCTTAAAGCTTTCCAGTTCTAACATTATCAGTGAACTGTTAGATCTGTTTATCTCTCTAAACATTTTATCTGGCCTGCTGAATATTTTCCAGCATTTCTACATTAATTTCAATTTTATTTATTTTGTTTTGGTATTTGAATATTAACTGATGTCAGTTGGCATGACTCGCAGTCAAATGGTGTATCATAAGTTCTTCCTTTCTCAATCAAAGCAATGGTTATTTTGGATGATACCACTCAAAACATTCTAAGAATAAAACTAAAGCAGTTGTGGTTTTTCATTTTCCCTCTTCATTATTTTGTTAAAGTTCTTCTTATTTGAAGGGAACAGCCTGTTCTGAATGTAGTGGGTAAAAACTAGATATTTCTGTTTAGTTTAATGCAAGCTGGAAATATGCCCAATTTCCCCACTGTACATTATCTCAGTCAACTAAACGAAAGGACGATTTTTCTTGGGCTTCAAGCCATTTCTGCACAGTTGATTCTACCCTTCTCACCCACATCCAATATCCACGTACAACCACAAATTCTTTGTATTTCAAAAATATTTAGCCAGCTGATGTTTGCAAAGGGGAGGCTAAAATTCTCAACGAGTCAGAGGGGGCACAGGTGCCAATGAGAGGAAGAGAACATAGCAGTAAACAAAGTATAAAAGAAAGCCAAGTACAGAAAGATAAGAGCGCGACAAACTATTACCAAAAAAACACATATGCCTGCACAGAAAATGGATTTAAAAAAAAATCAAATAGAATGCTTTTAAATAGGGCATTCTTACAACAAGGACACTCTCTACTCCAATGCAAGAAAGAAAAACAAAAACATATCCTTCACCTCTCAAATTAACATTTTTTTTTTTAAAACTTTAACTGCAAAATAAGCCAGACCATATATCACGCAAGGAAATGCAACACAAAGTAACAGTTACTAACTATATGATGCCGCAGACTTTTCATTTCCAGCTCCTTAAAAGACATTCGGAAAGACTCAATGTACTTATCAACTTTGGATAACTGTCGACCCAAAAACTCTTTAGCATCCTCAAAATTTTTCAGACAGTAGGAATCTACAGGAGATGGATTTTCATCTGAAAATAAAAATAGTTTTAGTGCTGACACTTTAGCATATTTTACATACAGTAAATGTAAAAATAAATAGTAGCATGCATTCACTGAACTTAGATTTAGTGTTTTAATTACAATAACCCTATAACATAGACTTTCCACTGCAGAGGGTGGAGGCACATTGATAGAACACGTATGTTGTAGACATATTCACCACAAATCCCTCCAACTGTTAAGACTAAAATATTTAGCCTGCTCAGTGATACCATCGAAGTAATTTGTTTACAAATGATCAGGATCTAGGGAAGAAAAGCCAACAACTGTACCACATCCAATTCACGGCTTTTTACAGTAAGTCATTCTTCATTCAAAGCTTCTGGTTTATCTTGACATTTTTATTGTCTCCCTCAATTCAACTTGTTCACCCCCTCCACCATGGTTTAGCCTGGCATTCCCCATTTCTAAGCCAAGTTATCACTATTGTTTTTGCTTCCCTCTACTCAAAATAAGTAATATTCTATTCTGTTCTTGCTTTCTCCCCGTGCACATCTCCTTCTATACCATTCAACTGGTTTGGAAGACAAGCCAGGTAGCACTGGGAGCTGCAGAGAAAGTTGCTGCTTGTCCAGACAGGCTGGATGGAGGCCTTACATGTAAATTCTGGCACTATGTTCAAAGTCTAAAAATAAAGCACAAAATATCCCTCTTGATCTCATTCTATTGCTCTTCTTAATCTTCATGCCAAAGGCCACCAATGTACTGTCCCCATCCTAATGGTCCCTCACATCCTATATACCAACCTAAACTTCTGTACCCAACCCAATGGCCGCTCTTCCTCCATGCCAACCTATCTGCTAAAGCCATCACCAATCTATGCCCTCCTGTCATGACCCCTCAAACCCCATAGGAAAAAGCAAATAGGGGCTATGGATCAAACAGGGAATACTGTGTGGTATGTATAAAGACTTATGATCTCGAGAGTTCAGTGGTTACAGAAAATTAGATAAATTGATAAAGGATGCCAAACTAAAATAGTTGAAGAGCTGGAAATAATTTGTGTATATACTAAGTTGTCAGCTAGGGAACACATTAGCCTTATCACATAAATGGATATACCAGACAAGTGGCTTTGGTTTCGAAGAGACTATTTGTGATCTAGATCTTAGAAAGGATTCCCTGAATGCAAAAAAAAAAATGTGATCTTGAAGATTTTAGCTGTTTTAGCTAAATTCTTGGGAAAATAAGTCATTGATGTAAAAAGATACATTTTTGCATGGTGAAATGTTTCAAAGGGAAACACATTTGAAACCACCTAAAGAAGCAAGTGATGCATAAGTTATTGGAGGTCCTGGAATGAAGTGTCATAAGAACGTGAAAAGAAACATATCTTGTTTGGATCTTCTTGAGATTAAAAACATTCTCTCTACGAAAAAGAAGGAAAATGGAAGGTTGACTATAATATACGGAGAATAACTTACTGATCAGTTAAAAAGTATAGATGATGAAATTACGTATTTTTAAGATTCCGTTCAAGGATTATTTGTTAAAATATTTCACATACTTTCCAAACAACGTGTTCAGTGATGTAATTATACACCTTTGGCACAGGTGGAACTTGAACCCAGGCCTCTTGGTTGAGAGTGAGGGACACTACTACTACCACTAAGCGCTCTTGTGGTGCAGTGGTAGTGCCCCTACCGCTGAGCCTGAAAGCCTAGGTTCAAGTGCCATCCATTCCAAAGGTATGTCATAAAATTGTCTGAACATGTTGATAAAAATACCTATTTAAAAATGGGGAAAACAGGTAGGACCGGTTCGTGAAACAATCTGTATGACCGAGCAGTTAATAGACTCTGTCCACAAAGAAAGGGGTCTTGGATTTTGTCACACTGACTGGCTTGGAGCTGAAGTGTCCAAAGTGGCAATCTTCTTCCCTCCCCATCTAGGTTGTCCACAAACTCAGTTACTTGAAGCACTGAGATCAAGAAAGTTCTGTCAATCAAGTTCTCCTCAGAGCTTACAACCAACTCATCCCCAAAAATGAGGAAGAACTATTACAAGAGGTAAGCAACACTGTTCTGGAGAACAAGTTCGGGCTACAACACCGAGGTAAGCACGTTACTGTCTCCAAACTGCAAATTATAGAATGGTTACTTCAGAATCTGTTCAGTCTGTGTGGCATTATACAGCTGTCAGAATTGCCTCAGAACCCAAGCTGTTTCCCATTATGCTGCTTATCATCTTGCAACTTACATATCACGAAATCAAATGTAAAGAATAAACTTTAAATGTTCAGGACTGTTATTAATCAGGAGAGTACATTGGCTCAGTCAAATCAACATGGCTGAAACCAATTTGTAATTATATTAATTTGCAAAATCAATTTTTTAAATGAACGTAGCAATAATTTTATGCTGTAAAACAAAAACAGAGCAAGGGGTAAGCAATATTTCAGATAAGAAAGTAAATTACTTGGATGCCTTTCTGCATGGGACTGGTTTAAGAGGGAGATGGGCCAAATGCTGGCAAATGGCACTAGGTCAAATTGGGATGTCTGGTCAGTGTGGATGAGTTAGACCGAAGAGTCATATAGCATGAAACAGACCCTATGACTCTAATATGAGCATCATTTATGAACTTAAAATAGACAAAGTATAAGATTCTCATTGACTTACCTGCACTGGAACCCTTTTCCAATGGTCGGGCAATACATAAGATACTGAAACTTTGTTCTTTCTCAGTGTAAAAAGTTTCTTCAAAAAGGATTCTTATTGCACACGGTGAGCTAAATCCAACACCCAGACTAACAACGTTTCCTCTGATGGATACTTCCTGGTAATGCAAATTGTTTACAGTGGTCAGGTCATCGGGAGGAGGGGGTGCAAAAATGATGCTTGAACAGTGAAAAATAGGAAACGTCAAAGTTACCGACAATATTCACATACACAATCAGAACACAATTACCATTTCAACAACATAGATTTAAATAAAATCTCTAACATAATGCAACATCGCATAGCACTTTTCACTTAACTGTAAAAAGTTAACACTGAGCCCCTTTAGCGGATATTCAGTCAGGCAACAAGAAGCTTGATCAAAGTTTTAGTGAGCATATTTTAAAGGAGATAGGTAAGATATAAAAAAAGCTGGAGACATGTAATCAGAGTATTCTAGAGCGTGATGCCTAGATAACTGAAGGCACAGCCACCTAATGTAAAGCAATTAAAATTAAAGGATGTTTTGGATGCTAAAGAAGCACAAATAGAGGGTGGTATGGCTGGAGAGCGCAAAGAAAGGGTGGAATTAACCATGGAAAGATTTGAAAACAAGGTTGAGAGAAATTTTTTTAAAAATTGCTTTTGTTGTCTACCATGCCTTCATTTATACTGCAGATCATGGGAAATACTCTTTTTCTATTATTACTCAGTACATTTCACGTACGTGTGTTTTCTGTTACTTATTGCATACAAGAGAAATAAAGTCAATGCAAAAAAAAATTTTGCATGCTGGATGAAGATATTTAAAGTAAGTGATAATAGGAAAGGAAAATGAGTGCAGTGTATTAAAAGAACCACTTACCTTTCCATTTAATGTTCGGTAACTAAGACCGGTGTCGTCCACTGGCTGTAAGATGTAAGACTCAAAGTGGGCAGCAGCAAGGCTGCCTTGTGATAAACTGCCTCTGCATGGCACCAATACCTGAATCAATATGAAAATTATGTTTTACCAGTGAAGGAAGCCTCAATAACAGATCAAGTATAGAACAAATATATAAGGAAAGTAGGCTATGAAGCATTGAAAATAATCTGTTAACTTTTCTTCAAAACACAGACAGTTCACTATGCTCGATATCTCGTAGTCTTGGAATTAAATTCTTTTGTAATGTATCATGCTGTCCCCATTACACAGAAATAAGACTATACGTAAATGACAACTATAAATTCTTTTATTAACTTCTTCCAAATTCTAAATTGCGTTTTCAACGTTCCATCAAGCTGAAGCTGGAGAAAATGCTTGAATTTTGAACATCTCTTCAGCCCTCAAACAGACCCCCATTATTGCTGTGTTTCAACTTCTCACTGTGTTTATCTCCATATACTTAACTTTTGCTACCAGTTTTGTTTGCCATCGACTTAATTCAGCCTGGTCCACAGACAATATGCTCATAGAACATAGAACATGACAGCGCAGTACAGGCCCTTCAGCCCTCGATGTTGCGTCGACCTGTGAAACCAATCTGAAGCCCATCTAACCTAAACTATTCCATTATCATCCATATGTTTATCCAATGACCATTTAAATGCCCTTAAAGTTGGCAAGTCTACTACTTTTGCAGGCAGGGCATTCCACGTCCTTACTACTCTCTGAGTAAAGAACCTACCTCTGACATCCGTCCTATATCTATCACCCCTCAATTTAAAGCTATGTCCCCTTGTGCTAGCCACCACCATCCGAGGAAAAAGGCTCCTACTGTCCACCCTATCTAATCCTCTGATCATCTTGTATGTCTCTATTAAGTCACCTCTTAACCTTCTTCTCTCTAACGAAAACAGCCTCAAGTCCCTCAGCCTTTCCTCGTAAGACCTTCCCTCCATACCAGGCAACATCCTGGTAAATCTCCTCTGCACCCTTTCCAATGCTTCCACATCCTTCCTATAATGCGGTGACCAGAACTGTACGCAATACTCCAAGTGCGGCCGCACCAGAGTTTTGTACAAGACAACCTTTGCTCATACTCCCAACCCAGCCCAATTAACAGGTTGAGAAAGAAGTCTTACAGATTGCTGGTCAGGCTGCTTGACACCAGAAGCATGAGATACACAGGCTCCCCCCATCCATTTGTTAAACAATTGTTTGGAATGTTACAACTAGAAAAGTGTTCCTCTTTCAGGTGCACGCCAAGAATTCACCAGCTGCTACCTTCCAAGGCAGGTCCAGTATTCGTCTCCACAACTTTGATTTAACACAGAAATAGGGAAAAGGATTTACGCTTCTCACCAATACCTCAGCTGGTTTTGGTTTCTCCCTATGGTTTGTTTTCTTGAAAGACATAATAAAGCCAATGCAAACCTGAACAAAACTGTGTTGATAAGTCTGAACATAATGGCAGACTTCATGATATGGATCCAGACCTACAGTCACACTTTACAATTACAGTGCTACATTTTCCATATTATACCCATCTATAAATATTTCCCAGACATGTATCATAAAGTAATACATCATTATACTAAAATGGCATACTTAACATCTTCAGGCAAAAAATATTGCCCATATTTATTTGTTGATGTTTTAGAGGAGTAGTGTTATGTCTTAGTGGGCAACTGTGCATATCATGGATCCTCAGAGACCAGATCGGAATTTTAAATCAATGTTTTCATGATTTGGTAAACGTGCTGCAGATACTAAAATATCTTGGTGCTTTGATTATTTATCTCCCAATAAAGCAAAAGCACTTCAAGAACTTTTTAACAAAACTCAGACACTAACATTTACATGGGCACATGCACTGATCATACATATCCTACTTGGAATATAGAAGCAGGGGTGTGTTGTTGCAACTGCACAGGGCATTAACATCTAAAGTTTTGCATATAGTTTCGGTCTCCTAACTTGAAAGTGGATGTAATTGCATTGAATGTATTCCAGAAATGAAAGGCTTATCTTATAAGGAAAGATTGAGCAGTTTAAGCCGATACTTGCTAGAGTTTAGAAGGATAAAGCATGTCTAATTGAGTTATATAGTGCTAAAGGGGATTGATGTGGAGAGATGTTTCTTTTTGCAGAGCAATCTAAAACAAAAGGTTACAGTTTTAGTCTAAATTGTGGTAGTTTTAAAAAAAGAGAAGACATTAGAAGGTGAAGGAATCTCACTGTAGTATAGAGTAAGTGTGCCTCAGCCTTTCTCAAGGGTTAGAACAGCTCGTTCATCTTCTCGTTGGTACAGGGAGTTCAGGTAGTAGGTTAGTTGCGGCGGGGGGTACACTATTTGTTAAAAAGTAGTAACTGTAATTTGCAAGTAGCTAAGAGGAGCCATGAATAAGCTTGGCCAGCAGCGTTGAGGAGAATCCCAAGATATTTTATATAAATATTAGGAGCAAAAAAAAGGTAGCTAGGGAAACAGTAGGGCCACTCAAGGATAAAGGAAGGAGGTTATGTATGGAGCCAGAGAAAATGGGCGAGATCCTTAATGAGTACCTTACATCAGTATTCACAAAGGAGAGGGACACGAGGGATTTTGAGGTTAGGGAAAGATGTGTGAATACTCTTGGGCAGGTCAACATAATGATGGAGGAACTGTTGGGTATCTTGAAATGCATTAAGGTAGACAGGTCCTCAGGGCCAGATGGGATCTATCCCAGGATTCTGTGGAATCAAGGAAGGAAATAGCTGGGGCATTCTCTTTGGCCTCCAAAAGATTGGAGAATGGCCTAGGTTATTCCTTTAAGGAGGAAAACAGAAATAATCCAGGTTATTACAGGCTGGTGAGCCTTACATCAGTGATGAGAAAGCTGTTGGAGATGATACTGAGAGACAGAATTTATTCACTTTAGGAAGTGAATTGGACATGTTAGTGGTGGGCAGCATGGGTTTGTGCGGGAAACGTCATGTCTCACCAACTTGATTGAGTTTTTCTGAGGAGGTGACAAGAATGATTGATGAAGGAAGGGCAGTGAATGTTGTCTACATGGACTTTAGTAAGTTATTTGATAAGGTACCTAATGACAGTCTGATACAAAAGGTAGAGTTTCATGGGATCCAGAATGTGCTGGCTAGATGGATACAGAACTGGCTTAGTCACAGAAGACAGGAGTGGTGGAAGGGTGTTTTTTGAAATGGAGATCAGTAACTTCCACAGAGATCAGTGCTGGGACATTTGTTGTTTGTAATATATACACACATGATCTGGAGGAAATTTCAGGTTGTCTGATTTGTAAGTTTGCAGATGACACCAAAATTGGCGGAGTTGCAGATACTGAAGAGGATTGTCAAAGATTACAGCAGGATATAGATAACTTGCAGATTTAGGCAGAGAAATGGCAAATTGAGTTTAATCCAGACAAATGTGAGGTGACGCATTTTGGAAGATCAAATTCAGGTGCCAATTATACAATAATAGGAGAACCCTTAGGCACATTGAAATACAGATCTGTGAAAATGGCAACACAGGTAGACTTGGTGGTCAAGAAGGCATATAGAACGCTTGCCTTCATCAGCCAGGGCATTAAATATAAAAGTTGGCAACTTATGCTACAGCTGTTTAAAATTTTAGTTGGGCCACATTTGGAATATTGCATGTAGTTCTGGTCGCCACACTACCAGAAGAACATGGATGCTTTGGAGAGGATGCAGAGAAGGTTTGCCAGGATGTTGCCTGGTCTGGAGGGTTTTAGTGATGACGAGAGGTTGGATAAACTCTGATTATTTTTGCTGGAAAGACAAAAGCTGAGGGGCAACCCGAAAGAGGTCTCCAAAATTATGAGAGGCATAGATGGGGTAGATAGTCAGAGGCTTTTTCCCAGGGTGGAAAGATCAACTACAAGAGGACACAGGTTCAAGGGGAGAGGGGGAAAGTATAGGGGTGAAGTGCAGGGAAATGTTTTCACATAGAGGGTGGTGGATGCCTGAAATGCACTGTGAGTGGAGGTGGTGGAAGCAGGCACATTAACAACTTTTAAGGTGTATCTTGATTGTTCACCTCATGTTCATGTGTCTGAGGAGTAGAAATCACATGTGGGCAATAAGTAGTGGGTCTAAATAAGGAATAGGAATCGGCGCAGGCTTGGTGGATTGAAAGGCCTGTTCCTTTGTTGTATTGTTCTTTGTTGCTCTTAATAGGTAAAATGCTACAGTCTTTGATAAAATATACGATAACAGGACACTTAGAAATTAACAGCAAGATCAGACAAAGTCAACATGACTTTCACAAAAGGGAAATAGTTTGACAAACCTGGAGTTTTTAAGGAAGCATCTAGTAGAATGGATGAGGGAGAAACAGTAGATGAGGTTTACTTGGATTTTCAGAAAGCTTTTGACAAAGGTCCACATAAGTTATTATACAAAATTAAAGCACACGGGATTGATGATAATGTACTAGTATGAATTGAAAATTAATTAGCAAGTATAAACAGGTCATTTCAGAGCAGAAAGCAGTGACAAGTGGGGTACTACAATGCCTTGACTCCAGCCCTTCACAATATAGTAACCTCCTCAGTATCCGACAAAAACAGGGAATGGTGGGGGCGGGGGTTGCATAAGAAATACTGTGTGGCAGTGAGGAGAACTCAAATCATTACTGATACAAGATGAATGCATTTGAGAAGTGAACAGCCAGGGCTGCTTGTAAATACTGCTATCCTGGATGCAACAGGTGATTCTGTCTTAGTTCCTTTAGATTCAGTCAGGGATGGGGAAGGTCAAAGTCAGCTTTCCCACACATACGCCAACTCTGGCCCTAGTGATCAATTAATGACTACTTCAGGGCAATGTACCAGAGCTGCTGGTATTTTACCAGCAGCAGGTTGGGTGGAATGGGGGGAGGGGGGGTTTGTTAAAAGGGAGAACTCATGCTAAGGCGTGACAAGCCTGCCTAGTATCATGTACTTCGTGTACCCCACAGGACACATCAATTCCTGTTCCTTCAAATGAAGCCATGGCAGGGTTGCTCCAGGCATTCTGGTTGATGGACAGAGCCATTGCCATTACTATTAAATTTAACCCACAGAGTTTATCGACATATTCTGATGGAACTGAAAACCTTGCTGAAATTTCCAACTCGAAATGATGCAGAATTCAATATCTAGACCACAACGATGGTACAGCTCAAGGAAGAAAACTACTTGAAGGAACTTCCAATATTAGATTTTTTTTCTTAAAATGGGCAAAGTTAGGGTTTTAAAAAAATTTTTTTTTTTTTTTTTTTTTTTTAAAAAGTTACTTAATTGCACTGTTAGGAATTCAGCCAAGTCAGAAATCCAAGATGCTAGCTAAAACAACTTCAAAAAATTACATGGAGTTACAAGATTATTTCAAATTGCAACATTTGAACTGCCTCTTCCTCAGTGAGATTCTTGCAGAATCTTTATTTCAGTAACAGTCTGACCAATGTACTTAGCTAAGCCAATCTTAACACCAATCTTGTTTTTTCTGCTACAGGCTTTAGTATGCTGTTACATTGCTCAATTAAAATTTAACACTTCAGAACACAAGGGCACAGTTTGAACACCTCATCGACAGCAAACCCTTAGAAAATCCTCTTCTTCGAGCTCTATGCTCAAAGGCAGGTCCTTCACAATTATTCACTAAACCACAGCCAAAATTGCTGTGATAGTTTCTGTGGGTAGGGTAAAGAGGCAAGCTCTGCGTCTACCTCAGCTGGAACAGGGATCATACCCCATGATTAATTTGGCGTTATTCTGATCCATGTGCAAGCTATCCAGCCAACTCAGCGAACTGCCCCATCCCTCCCATCTCTTACTCTTTGAAACTCTGGCAGTTACAAGTCTAGCCTGTCCAACATTTCCTCAAAGCTGGCTAGAGGATCACAATACTTCCTTATCCACTGGGCACAATATTAAAAAAAAAACTTCTGAGGAAGAATCCCAGGAATTAGGAAGAGATGAGAATGTGCAATATCAGGGTTTGGGCAAACATTTTTTCATGAATGGAACAGTAATCCTTCCCCTCCCTGCACTCAAGGGATGCTGTAAAACAAATTTACCTTCACTAACAAACAGCTCATACTTCTCTCTCTCTCTACCAGGATTCGCAAACCACGAGAAAACTGCAAGGCAACTGCTAAATTTAGAATCCAAGTCATAATTGTACTGTGGGTGGCTGATTTAAATATTTTGATGTAGTGCATCACCCCCTCACTAAAGTGTACTTGCACAACTCAGAACTCACTGAGTGCACATACAGCAGCTTGGGGACACATGCATCACATTTTAATTTCTGACTCCCTAGCCCAACTCATTGTAGGGTGGATTAATAAAGAGTTAAAAACTCCAGTAGCTGCACAAAAATAAAAACATAGTTTTCCCTCTTTAAAGGACTTACCTCGAGCGTCAGCGGCCTTCATTTTTCAGCAGCAGAGGGAGAGGCGACAGCGAGGACCAGGGGGCTGCCGGGAATATATTTGGGCAGCGGCTGAACCCGCGACACTAAACGTGTAGTGTCTCCCACCCGCCCTCCTCCTCTAACCAAAAAAAAAAAGGACTCTGTGGTGTGTTGGTAAGGTAAGGTTTTTATACTTTTTCTATTTCTTCTGTATTGTATAATTGGTTAAAAATTTACTTTCTTTTTTTATTTATCTATTAATTGGTTATTTGAAAGGACCATAGCAGAGAAGTATTTAACTCATAAATTGATATAAAGTAATTAACTAAGTAGAGATGGCTGGGCAGGTGATGTGCTGTAGCTGTATGATGTGGGAGCTGGCTGATCCCATTGTGAACGGCAGTGACCACATCTGCAGCAAGTGTTGGTTGCTGGAAGAACTCCGGCTCAGAGTTGAAGATCTGGAATCTGAGCTTCAAACACTGCGGCACATCCGGGAGGGGGAAGATTTACCTGGACGCTTTGTTTCAGGAGGCAGTCACACCTGGTAGATTAAGTAATTCAAATTCAGTTAGTGATCAGGGACAACAGGGTGTGACTGCAAGTGAGGCAGGTAGGGGGATCCTGAGTTCAGGAGTGGAGGAGCCTCAGCTTTTGACCTTATCCAACAGGTACGAGATACTTGCTCTGTGTGGATGAGGAAAAGGGCTGCGGGGAGGAAGAGCCAGCTCACCACGGCACCATGGTGCAGAAGGCCATTCAAGAGGGGGGGAGCAAAAAGACAAGTGGTAGTTACAGGGGATTCTATAGTTAGGGGGATAGATAGTATCCTTTGCAAGCCGGATCGGGAGTCCCGCATGGTGTGTTGCCTGCCCGGTGCCAGGGTGCAGGACATCTCTGACCGGCTTGAAAGGATATTGGAGCAGAAGGGGAGGATCCAGTTGTTGTGGTCCACGTTGGGGCTAACAACATAGGCAAGCTATGATGGAGGACCTGTTTGGGAATTATCAAGCACTAGGAACAAAACTAAGGAACAGGTCCTCGAGGGTCATAATCTCCGGATTACTGCACGAGCCACGTGCAAATTGGCTTAGGGATAAGAAAATTAGGGAAGTAAACACGTGGCTAAGGGAGTGGTGTGGAAAAGAGGGGTTCCATTTCATGGGGCATTGGCATCAGTTTTGGAACCGGAGGGATCTGATGGGACGGTCTCCACCTGAACCGATCTGGAACCAGTGTTCTTGCAAAAAGGATAAATAGGGTGGTCACTAGGACTTTAAACTAGTGAGTTGGGGGGGGAAGGGAAAGGGAAAACAACAGGGAGTATGATGGTAAATAAAAAGGTAAGCAGCAGGTTAGCATGTGTGCAGGAGGGTTTAAGTTTAAGGCAGACTATGAAAGAAGCAAAAAGGAAGGATAACTCAGGAGATATTATTAGAGATGTTGGAAATCATGAGGGTAAGAAAGCTAGCATAAAGGCACTTTACCTGAATGCTCGTAGCATTCGTAACAAGGTTGATGAATTAACGGCACAAATCATCGCGAATGAATATGATTTGGTAGCCATTACGGAGACATGGTTACAGGATGGTCACGACTGGGAGTTAAATATCCAAGGGTACCAGACTATTCGGAAAGGACAGACAGGGAGGTAAGGGAGGTGGTGTAGCTCTGATATTCAAGGACGCCATCAGGGCGGTGCTGAGAGATGATATAGGTTTTATGGAGAATGAGGTTGAATCCATGTGAGTGGAAATTAGAAATTCTAAGAGGAAAAAGTCACTGACAGGCGTAGTCTATAGGCCACCAAATAATAACATCACATTGGGGCGGGCAATAAACAAAGAAATAACTAATGCCTGTAAAAATGGTACGGCAATTATCATGGGGGATTTTAATCTACATGTAGATTGGTCAAACCAGCTCGGTCAGGGTAGCCTTGAGGAGGAGTTCGTTGAGTGTATCCGTGATAGTTTTCTTGAACAGTATGTAATGGAACCGACGAGGGAGCAAGCTATCCTAGATCTGGTCCTGTGTAATGAGACAGGAATAATTAATGACCTCATCGTTAGGGATCCTCTTGGTTGAATTTAGAATACAGATGGAGAGTGTGAAGACAAAATCCAATACCAGGGTCCTGTGCTTGAACAAGGGGAACTACAATAGAATGAGGGAGGACTTGGCTAAAGTAGACTGGAGACAAAGATTTTATGGTGGGACAGTCGATGAGCAGTGGAGGACTTTCAAAGCAATTTTTCAAAGTGCTCAGCAAAAGTATATTCCAATGAAAAGGAAGGACTGCAAGAAAAGGGGTAATCTGCCATGGGTGTCTAAAGAAATAAGGGAAGCTATGAAATTGAAAGAGAAGGCATACAAAGTGGCCAAAACAGCATGAAACTAGAAGATTGGGAAAACTTTAAAGGTCAACAGAAAGCCACAAAAAGAGCTATAAAGAAAAGTAAGATAGAACATGAGAAAAAACTAGCACAGAATATAAAGACAGATAGCAAAAGTTTCTATAAATACATAAAACGAAAAAGTAAACATTGGCCCTTTAGAGCTTGAGAAGGGGAATTTAGTTATGGGATATGATGAAATGGCCGAGGCATTGAACAGGTATTTTGTATCGGTCTTCACAGTGGAGGACACTAATAACATGCCAGTAATTGACAAAGAGACGAAGGTAGGTGAGGACCTGGAAACAATCATTATTACGGAAGAGGTAGTGTTGGGCAAGCTAATGGAGTTAAGGATTGATAAGTCTCCTGGCCCTGATGGAATGCATCCCAGGGTACTAAAAGAGATGGCGGGAGAAATAGCAGGTGCGCTGGCGGTAATTTTCCAAAATTCGCTGGACTCTGGGGCAGTCCCAGCAGATTGGAAAACAGCAAATGGGAAAACAGCAAATGTGACGTCACTGTTTAAAAAGGGAAGTAGACAAAAGATGGGGAATTATAGACCGGTTAGCTTAACCTCTGTAGTGGGGAAGATGCTTGAGTCTATTATCAAGGAAGAAATAGCAAGGCATCTTGATAGAAATTGTCCCATTGGGCAGACGCAGCATGGGTTCATGAAGGGGAGATCATGCTTGACAAATCTTTTGGAATTCTATGAAGACATTACGAGTGAGGTGGACAATGGAGACCCGTGGAAGTGGTGTACCTAGATTTCCAAAAGGCCTTCGACAAGGTGCCGCACAAGAGGCTACTACATAAGATAAGGATGCATGGCATTAAGGGTAAAGTATTAGCATGGATAGAGGATTGGTTGACTAACAGGAAGCAAAGAGTGGGGATAAATTAGTGCTATTCTAGCTGGCAGTCAGTGACTAGTGGTGTGCCTCAGGGATCGGTGTTGGGACTGCAATTATTTACAATTTATATAGATGATTTGGAGTTGGGGACCACGTGTAGGGTGTCAAAGTTTGCAGATGACACTAAGATGAGCGGCAGGGCAAAGTGTGCAGAGGACTGTGAAACTTTGCAGAGGAACATAGATACATTGAGTGAGTGGGCAAAAGTCTGGCAGATGGAATACAATGTAAATAAATGTGAAGTCATACATTTTGGTAGGAGTAATAGTAAAAAGGATTATTACTTGAATGGTAAAAAGTTGCAGCATGCTGCTATGCAGAGGGACCTGGGTGTCCTTGTGCATGAATCACAGAAGGTAGGTCTGCAGGTACAACAAGTAATTAGGAAGGCAAATGGAATTTTGTCCTTCATTGCTAAACGGATTGAAATTAAAAGCAGAGAGGTTATGTTGTAGCTGTACAAGGTGCTGGTGAGGCCACACCTGGAGTACTGTGTGCAGTTTTGGTCTCCTTACTTGAAAAAGGATGTATTGGCACTGGAGGGGGTGCAAAAGAAGTTCACTAGGTTGATTCCGGAGTTGAGGGGGTTGGTTTATGAGGAGAGACTGAGTAGATTGGGATTATATTCATTGGAATTCAGAAGATTGAGAGGTGATCTTATAGAAACATATAAAATTACGAAGGGAATAGATAAAATAGAAGTAGAGAGGATGTTTCCACTGGCAGGTGAAGCTAGGACAAGAGGGCATAGCCTCAAGATTAGAGGGAGCAGATTTAGGACTGAATTGAGAAGGAATTTCTTCACCCAGAGGGTTGTTAATCTATGGAATTCCTTGCCCAGTGAAGTAGCTGACGCTAAATCAAATACTATCAAGTCAATAGTTTTGAGCAAAGAAGCCAAAACACGTGTGGAAAGTTTGAAATGCAGATTGGGGCAGCAGGGCAGGTTGAAACACAGACCAGCAGGTCTTTAATCTCCATCTGTGCTACACTCAGACAACATATGATGACAGCACTAGGTGACAAAATACACAATATGCAATGTATCCCAGTTTGAATTGGAGTAGAATTAATCAAAACAAAATGTAAATCAGTTCAAGTTTATTTACAAAAATGTTGATATGATACTCACAATCCCGTGCAATTCTGCTACATGGTTGAATACATCAGGTTTCTGCTTCTGAAGTGCTAAATAGAAGGGGTTTCTTGAAATATCTTCATCATACATAGCCATGGACATCAAACACTTCCGACTCTAAATTTCAACTGGGGATGAAACACTGAAAAAGGCAGGAAAACAGTAAAGTTGTTTCAGAACTAATTGCAAAAGATCTAAAAAAAACTGTTTGAAACTGCTGGCTTTTCACTTTCCTACGAACTTGCTGCAGTCAGTACACGGGAATGCATTTGAATAGAGATCAACAAAAACAAATTTTCCTAAACTATCTGCTCTGAAAATGTACTGATTTGCAATTTTGCTGCGATTTTCCACAAAGAATTTTAACTCAAACAGGGAATGACTTTTCAATTAGCTAACAGAAAATGTCATTGCCACTGATATAAACTTCAGGGTAGGAGATAGGAAAAAACATGGAATTGTCCGCTGGCTAAAAAAAATTCAAAGCCCTTCAAAAGAATTGAATTGAATAGTTGAATATTTAGTTAGTGCATCAGGGAAATTATAATGAGGAATAAATAATTGACAGAAGACTTGAACATATATGTTGGTTCTGTCTTCTCAAACAAGGTCACAAATAATTTCCTAGAAATGTTAGGGAACCAAAGGTCTGGTGAGGAGGATTTGAAGAAAATCAGCATTAATTTTAAAAAGATACTAGAGAAATTAATGGGGTTAACAATTGACAAATCCCCAGGACCTAATAATTTGCATCCCAGAGAACTAAAGGAAATGACCCTGGAAATATTGGATGCATCGATAGTCATCTTCCAAAATTGTACAGACTCTGGAGCAGTTCATAGAGACTCGAGGGCTGCAAACGTAACCCCACTATTTTTAAAAAAAAAAGCAAAAAAAAAGCATTACAGGCCCATTGGCCTAACATCAGTAGTGGGAAAAATGTTACGAGTTTATTATGAAAGATGTAATAAAAGAACACTCAAAGCATTAATGGGATTACACAAAGTCAGCATGGTTTTTTGAAAGGGAAATCATGCTTAGTTAATCCACAGGAGTTCTTTTTTAATTGGTAACTAGTAGAATAGACAAAGGCAGAAACAGTGTATTGTGCTGTATTTGTATTTGGATTTCAAGTATGATTTCAAGATAAAGTCCCACATAAGAGGCTAGTGGGTAAAATTAAGAGGGTTTGGGAGCAATATACTGACATGAATTGAGAATTGGTTGACAGGCCAGAAACAGAAAACAGGAATAAATGTCTTTTCCAGGTAGCAGGCGGTGATTAATAGTATTCTGTAGGGATCACTGCTTGGGCAAAAACTGTTCACGATGTACAAAAAATGAGTTGGTTGAAATCTTGCATTCGGTTCTCTCAAAGTTTGACGACAAAAGTAGCTGCATTTGTGGTTGTTAGGAGGATGCAAAAATGCTTTAGGGTGATGTAGGCAAGTTGAGTGTTTGGGCAAACATACAGCAGATGCAGTATAACATGGATAAATATAAAGTTACGCAGCTTGGTGTGGTATTTAAATGGTGATATTGGGACCAGTGGATGTACAAAGGGATCTGGGTGTTTTTGTACACCAGTCAAATGAAAATAAACAGGCAGGTGTAGCAAGCAATTAGGAGGGCAAATGGTATATTGACCTTCATTACAAGAGGATGAGTTCAGAAGTTGAGATATCTTACTGGTGTTATACAGGACTTTGATGAGACCACACCTTGGAATGTTATGTGAAGTTTTGGTCTCCCTATCCAAGAATGGATATACTTGCTGTAGAGGGAGTGCAGTGGAGGTTCACTAGGCTGATAGCAGGGATGGCAGGACTGTCCTATGAGAAGTGATTAGTTTGACTGGGCCTGTAGTCACTCGAGTTTCGAAGGATAAGAGGGGACCTGATTGAAACATATAACATTCCAACAGGGCTAGTGAAAACAAATGTGGGGATTATGTTTCCCCTGCTCGAAGAGTCTAGAACTATGGGTCACGGTCTCAGGATACAATGTGGACCATTAAGGACTGAGATGAGGTAACATTTCTTCACTCAGGGTGATCAAACTGTGGAATTCACTACAACAGAAGTCTGTAAAGACTGGGTCACTGAGTAAATTCAAGAAAGCGACTGATTTCTTTTCAATATTACAGGAATCAAGAGGTATGGAGCCAAAGTGATGTTGAGACAGAGGATCAGTCAAGAGTGGCAAAGCAGACTCGTAGGGCTGAATGGCCTATTCCTGCCCATAGTTTCTAGATTACATTTCAAAATAGTAATGGGAAGTATTTTTAATGCATTCTATGCATCATACACCATAACCTCAAAGGGATTAAAAAGTTTCAGATGTATGTTTTCTGATTTAGCCTGCAAGAATACATTTATTTATTTGCTCAGCTATGACAATGGACTGTATAACATTATATGGAGTTAAATTCAAAGATGTTAATAGTTTTGCAGTCAGAATGAATGCCAGGGCAGAAGTTCTCTTTTTAAAATGCAACTACTACAGTTTCAATGGCAAGGGTGGAGGGGATTATGTGAAAACAACGACTGAATGGAGGGGACATTCAATACTACTAAGCATTGGTTGAGGAGGGGTAGTTGAGGTTCGAGGTACTGATTCAGAAGGAGGATCGGGGGAGTAGTAAGTAGGTGTGTTTCAAAGGAAAAAATAACCTGGCAAAAGCTTGGTGAAAACGGAACTGAAAATACAGAGTAACAAATTAAAAGTTAGGGTGAAGAATAGTTAGAGACCCTGTCACTTTCCGAACTCTACTCTCACGCTCTTCAACATTAGAAGTACTATCACTGATCTCCAAACCTCACCTTCCCTACCACTATCCACATTCACCTTAAGTCTTCAATCGGAGTCCTACATATCAATAAGTCAATGTCTCAGGAATGTGACTATTCTGATTGTCCAATATGACAATCACTTACAATTACTCTGGGATGTTGTTAAAGGCCATAAGAAATCTCAAACTCCCTTTCTGCACTACAAAACTGCCTTCAACAATCTCCCTGAGTTAAGTCTATTTATATAGCTACATGACAGCAATGAGAGTCAACACAGCAAGAGCCAACACAAAAGCTGGTTTTGGAATCTGAGGGAAACAAATATCAATTGTATAACAAATAACCAAGAGAACTAGAATGTTCCAAATAACCTACACACTCCAGTCTTGGTTTAGAGGAAAATGCCTTTTCTTCTCCCTGCCTCGCTTTTGCTTTCAGGTATATCAGATACAAGTGATGGTTATAAACGTCTTTTAGACAAATTTGTCTTTTGATAAATCTCAGAACCCAACACATAAAGCAACATGCATACAGGAAATCACCATTCAATTTGCAAATTGAAATTGCTACAAGGAACATGTTCTATTTTAAATTCAAAACTATTATTTAAATTTACCAAATAAATGATGTTATGTTATAAGGGAAATACTTCTTTAAGCAGGAAAGACTTCCTCTGTGAAGGAAATACAGAAGATTAATGGGCTAATTGAAGTAATAAACCAATTGCTAGTTTAGCAGGAACGATATCCTTCATGAAGGCCATCCAAGAGATCAAATGTCCTCCAGCAGAGGGACATAATCTCAGATTCCTGAACAGAAGACTTATCAATCTTTCAAGTCCAAAAAGTGAGATTGTTTTGAAAGAATAATGAAACATCTAAACCGAACTGGCTCAAAAGTAGAAGACAGAGGGTGGTGGTGAAGGGTTGTTTTTCAGACTGGGGACCTACGACCAACAGTGTGCCACAAGGATAGGTGCTACATGCTTTTTGTCATTTATGTAAATAATTTGGATGTAAACATCAGAGGGATGGTTAGTAAGTTTGCAGATGACACCAAAATTGGAGGTGTAGTGGACCATGAAGTTATCCTCATCAGATGACCTGAGGAGTGACAAATGGAGTTTAATTTAGATAAACGTGAGATGCTGTATTTTGGACAGACAAATCAGAGCAGCACTTTATACACTCAATGGCAAGGTCCTGGGAAGAGGTGCTGAACATTCAGACCTTGGAGTGTAGGTTCATAGGTCCTTGAAAGTGAAGTCATAGGTAGACAGGATAGTGAAGGTGGTGTTTGGTATGCTTGCCTTTATTGATCAGTGCAATGAGTATAGGAGTTGGGAAGTCATTTTGCTGCTGTACAGGGCATTGGTTCGGCCAATTTTGGAATACTGCGTGCAATTCTAGCCTCCTTGCTATTGGAGGGATGTTGTGAAACATGAAAGGATTCAGAAGAGATTTACAAGGAAGTTGCCAGGGTTGGAGGGTTTGAGCTGTGGTGAGAGGCTGAATAGGCTGAGGTTATTTTCCCTGGAGCGTCAGAGGCTGAGGAGTGACCTTACAGAAGTTTAAAAAAAGAATCATGAGGGGCATGGATAAGATGAATAGCCAAGGTCTTTTCCCTGGGCTGAGGGAGTACAAAACTAGAGACCATAGGTTTAAGATGAGAGCAGAAAGATTTAAAAAGGGACCTAAGATGCAACTTTTTCACACAGAAGGTGGTGCCTGTATGAAATGAGCTGCCAGAGGAAGTGGTGGAGGCTGGTACAATAACAACATTTAAAAGGCATCTGGATGGGTATGTGTATAGGAAGGGTTTAAGAGGGATATGTGCTGAATGCTGGCAAAGACGACTAGATTAATTAAGGATATCTGGTAGGCGTGGACGAGTCGGACCGAAGGGTCTGTTTCCAGGCTGTACAGCTGTGTCTGTAACTGGAGAATTTTAATAAAAAAAAAGGATAATACTACTTCAGAAAGCGTTGATACAAACAAACCCCTGCTGACTTAATACTTTTCATGACCACTGGACATCTCAAAGTGCTTCAAAGCCAATCAAGTCCTTTTGAAGTGCAGTCTATTGTGTATAATAGTAACAGCACACGTAACAAGATCCCCACACTCGGCCGTGACATAAACTCGGGTAGATAATCTGCGCGTCCAGTTATCGTAGTTGACGGGTAAGTATAACGTAGAATGCTACTCTTCAAATTTCTGCACGGAGCTATTTTGGCGGAAGAAAGGCCATCGACTGAACGGTCTTATTTGAAAGTTGGTGCCTCAAATACTGTAGTATTACTTTAGCTTCAGTCAAGGCTGTGTGTTCAAATCGCTGAAGTGGTATCGAACCAAGGACTTTCTGACACAAGATGACATTACTAAGTCAAAGCTGACATCTTACGAGTAATTCAGAAAAGAAATACCGCCTTAATTGGTCATATCATTTTCTATTACGTAACTGACATTGAGAAAATAAACATACCCGTTCGTGTTCGGTTCTCAATAGATTCTATTTTTCACATCAAGCGTGGTCTCTCTCCAATTTAAATGGAAATCACCCTCACCTTTTTCCAAAATAAATTAGCTTTATTACGCATTGTAACTTGGCAATCGACATAATTTACTAATAATGAGGCCACTAAATAGCATTAAATACCTTTTATTTCCTGAATTAGATACCTAATTTTCTCTGTTAAAGTTTCTGCTACATTGCACACACGCGCAATCTGGATTTTCCCAGGATACAAGCTGATGCCACATCCCACATACTTGCCGCTTTAAACATAAAATAAACCAGCGACGCTACCACCATAAATAAATACATGAAACGTAAGCAGGCCTCTCTGATAGAATCTAATTTAGCCAAAGTAAACCCTAGTCTAAGATGGTAGCCCACCAACTTGAATATATACACGACTCCTCTAGCGCCTTAACTTGGAAGGCCAGGCAATGTACTCACCAAACGCCCATAAACTGGGTCATTTCACTCTCATTTGGTGTCTAACTTCCTAGCAGAGCTTCGTTCTCCCTTCCTGTCAGCGGAAACAATGTTGCCATTCGTGTCATTGACAAGTCTACTAACCAGTCAGATCTCAACATCGCCTTCCACTAGTCGCCTCTCAACCAATCAGCACCGCCCTAAGGGCGGGCTCTTACCGGCAGACGAAACCAAATGGAAACATTTGGAACAGGTTTCACTTCCTGGTGTGAAGAACACGTGACGTGATAAGGTGCTGTCTGTGTGGTATTCATGGTATTTAGTCCGTGAGCAGACTGCGAACTTGGTACAGCCTAGGTAGTTGGCGATAACGGATTTATACAAAAATTGCGAATATTATTCAATATTTGCGTGCTGTTACTTGAGGCAACATGTTTTAAACAAAGTGTTGTAATCCGCGTCGGATGTTCAGGCACAGTAACTTAGAAAGTTGATGTAAAATCGACAGACGGCAAGAAGACAGTAACGCCAGATATGTCATATGGATGAACGATTAGCTGTGGATCAAGTTGGATAATTGTGGAGTACCTTTGAGGTTTCACTTCATATTTCCCTGCACAGATGTTGTAGAACTAAATCCGCACATGATATCAGTATAAACTGTTCTGAAGGATCTCCGCTGACTATATGTACTACCGCAATGGTGAAGGACGAATGTAAGACCCTTTTAGATGCCCTTAACAAAGTGTCTGCCTGCTATAGACACTTGGTCATCTGTGCTGGTGGGTCATCAGACTCTCAGAATTTACGCGAAGAACTGAAGAAAACCAGACAAAAGGCACAGGTCCTGGCAATTGCCAACAAAGCAAAGCTAACAACTATTTTAAAAGACAAAACTATCAGCAAGGATGACCGAGCTGAATTCGAAAGGCTGTGGGTGGTATTTTCAACATGCATGGAGATTTTGGAGATTGACATGAGAAAAGCTCTGGATCTGGGTCAGGAGTTTCCACTGAACCTTCCCACAAAACACCTCATCCAGACTGGCATGGTTGGGGGGACATCTGCTGTGGCTGCCCGTGCCATGAGTGTACAGAACATGAAGTACGAAGAGGGCAACGACATAGACACTGTCGATCTGAATGACTTGGAGCAAGATATCAATGAAATCGGGGAAATGATGTACGATATGGAGATGAAGGTGAATGTACTTCAGTGGACTGTGGAAGCGAAGCAAGAACTGGCTACTGAACTTAAGTCTGCTGCCAGTGCTGGCAGTTCATCGCTTGGCATGATGCCCGTGAACGAGGCTAGAAACAAAAAGCTGTGTGACACCAGTAAAGTCTTTGCTAGCACAATGTTCACTGCTGTATTAATATTTGCCATTGTTCTCGCTATATGTGTTGTGAAATTTGCTTAACACTTCAATGTTGATATGTTTTCATTTGCACAAGGAAACAACTTGAGACAGAGATAGTAGGAACTGCAGATGCTGGAGAATCTGAGAAAACAAAGTGTAGAGCTAGATGAACACAACAGGCCAAGCAGCATCATAGGAGCAGGAAAGCTGACGTTTCGGGCCTAGACCCTTCTTCAGGGATGGGGATGGGGATGGGGATGGGGATGGGGATGGGGATGGGGAT